>NC_056737.1:775018182-775275682 GCF_019279795.1 Protopterus annectens | reverse complement strand
TGTTTATGTTTCTGAAAATCAATAAAAATGTATGCAGTAAAAAAGAAACAGCTTACTGTTAGATTTAGATTTTAATTCCCCCAAGTTGTGAGTCTGAGGGATTTCAGACTGGAATGGAAGGCATAGCCATGCTGTAAGATCATTAAATTGTGAATCATTAGAAGATGAAACACAAAGTCACTGGAACACCGACATGATGTAATACCTTTTATTGGACCAACATAGGTTTTGTAATTACTCGAGCTTTCAAGCTGGCATGAGCCCTTCGCCAGGGGTTAAGTTACTGACATTATATACACTGCATAAATATTCATTTGTACCTAGAAAGGGAAGTGCATCATTTATTTCCAATAGGCAAGAAAAGAATAAAAAAGAAAAAGTAGTATGGAAAAGTAGTGTGTGTGTGTGTGTGTGTGTGTGTGTGTGTGTGTGTGTGTGTGTGCACGTGTGCGTGTGTGCGTGTCTGTGTGTCTGTGTGTGTGTGTGTGTGTGTGTGTGTGTGTGTGTGTGTGTGTGTGTGTGTGTGTGTGTATGTGTGTATGTGTGTGTGTGTGTGTGTACATGTGTGTGTGTGTGTGTGTGTGTGTGTGTGTGTGTGTGTGTGTGTGTGTGTGTGTGTCTGTGTGTGTGTCTGTGTTTGTGTGTGTGTGTGTGTGTGTGTGTGTGTGTGTGTGTGTGTGTGTGTGTGTGTGTGTGTGTGTGTGTGAGTTTATGTCTGTGTGTGTGGGAGACTGCAGCTATAGAAGTGAGGGTCATGCCATGCTATAAAAATCAGAGTTTGGCATGTTATAGTACAGTTAGTGTTCATTTAGCAGACAAGGTAACATTCATAGAGCAGCTGTGGTGGTTCATAGGTAGGTACTAGGCCCTAGGGCCTATATAAGCCTAGCCAAAAAGGTACCCTGGCTTTCGCCATCCAAGAAAATTATTTTCCTGTGCCCCTGTCGAGCAGAGCCACAGAGGTGATCCCTGGAGTGAATTTACTATTTCCCATCCAATCATCAAGATTTTTCTTGAAGAGTGCTAATGAGGAGCTTTGTTTGATATAGATAAGTAGTTTATTCCAGAGTATGGGAAGTCTCTGGGACAGGAATGTATCCCTCCGGCATGTTCTGTTTATTGTGGTGACAAGGTTTAAGTCCCTAGAGCGTGTAGCTTGAAGGGATTGGGATTTCTTTAAGTGGTGCATGTTCAACAGCTCTGGCTTTGACATAGCTTTGTATGTTAGGCAGAGATTGCTTCTGAGTAGGTGATATGCTACGGAGTAAAGCTGGAGTTTTGTGAGATGGTCTGCGTAGGACATCTGTTTGATGCTGGCAATCCTCGTTGTGAGGTATTTCTGCAACCTTTCCAGTTGTTGTAGATGTCTTGTGAGGTACATAACAAAAGGGGCATTGTACTCTATAATGGGTCTAATGAGTGACAAGTAGAGGGGAACAATGACCTCCTTTTTCTTGGATTAGTAACCTTTTGTGTTGAGGTGTGCCACGTAGAAGGATTTCCTGACTACTGTGGCGAGGTGATCATCAAAAGAGAGCCTACTGTCCACCTTTGTCCCAAGGTCTCTTATCACTCTTTTGGTATGAAGTAGACTACCACCTATGTGGTAGTTCATGGGTACAGAGTTTTTACCAAAGGGGATGACAATGCACTTTTTGGCATTGAGCTTGAGGCCATGGCTTTGACACCAGGCATTTGTCTCCATGAGGCCCTTTTGTAGGATGTCCAAATCATTAGGAGTTTTGATTATGGCTCCTAGTTTGCAGTCATCTGTGAACTTTGTTAGCCAAAGACCTTCTGTGTTAGCCTGTACTTCAGAAAAGTAGATACCAAACAGGAGATGACCCAAGACTGGACCCTGTGGTACTCTTCTTGTCACTGGTCTGAAGTCAGATTTGGAGTCTGCTACTTTCACAGTGTGGGTTCTGTCAGTGAGCCAGTTGGCAACCCATCTTGTGACATAGGGATTTATACTTAGTTTAATGAGTTTATCTATAATTTCTGAGTGGGGGATGGTGTCAAAAGCCTTGGCGAGATCTAGATAGGCTGTGTGAACCACCTTACCCTCGTCTACGGCTTTGGCGACTGCTTCAAAGAAGTCTGTCAGGTGTCGGAGACATGATCTGCCTTTTACAAACCTGAACTGGGTGGGGTCCAGAGTTTAGAGATTACCAATGTCTTTGTTTGTAAGATCCATGATGATACGTTCCATGGCCTTGCATACCAGGCTCATTACGCTAATGGGGTGGTAGTTCCCAGGGTCTGTGGTGGCTCCCCCTTTGTGGAGTGGGATAACTGTCACTGTGCGCCATTCAGTGGGCACAAAGCCTGAGGTGAGGCTATGATTGAACATGGTGCTTAGGTGGGGTACCAGTTCATTCTGCAGTTCATGTAGAACACAGCCTGGGATGTTGTCAGATCCCATGGATCCTGTGTTCTTGGCATTGGAGAGTTTGAGTTTTACCTGTGCAGCCGTGATTACAGGAACTTTGCATTCTTTTGGTATAGAGATGGGCCCTTTAGGGGGTGAGAGGGTGGTAAAGTTAGCACTGAACCTATCTGCCAGGATGTTGGCAATATCAGTTGGTTCTGTATATTTAGTGCCATTGTGTTGTAACTCAGAGCAGATCTGAGTGTTGCTATTAAGATTTTTGACATAGCTATAGAATGCTTTGTGGTTGTCTTTAGAATCAGTGGCAGTTTTGTTTTTGTAACTAGCTTTGGAGGATTTTATGAGGGATCTCAGTTTCTTACTGAGGCTGACCAGGGAGTTCCTCCAATCATGGAATTTTACTCTATTTTGCATCAGTTTCTTTCTTCTGTTGTAGAGTTTGTTTATGGCAGGGGACCACCAGATTGGCTTCCTTTTTTTGAAGGATAGCATCTTGGTTTTGTTAGGGATAGCATGATCCATGCACTTGTGTGAGTGCTTATAAAGTGCATTTGTGTAGGATTCAGCAGTTGTACCTATATTGTCCGTCTGCATGGGTGTCGTGAAGTTTGCCACTTCTGTCTTAAGATGCGTGAAGTTGGCTTTCGAGCAATTTTTATGGTGGTTTCCCTAATGGGGGTTGGGCAGGATGTGGATGTCTAGGGTGATTAGCTTGTGGTTGGATCTGACCAACGAGGAATTGACCTCTGGTGTGGAACACCGGTCACCCATGTTGGCAATGACCAGGTCTAGGATATTGCTGCCCCTGGTGGGGGTGTGGATAAGTTGATCTAAGTCATTGGAATTTATGAATTCCAGAAAACGTTGAGCAAAAGAGTTGGTACATAAGTAGTTTTCCCAGTTAATGGTGTGGTAGTTGAAATCGCCCATTATTAGGGTGTTGGGTTGCACCCTAATATTTTCCAGTGTATCAAGAAATGAGGAGTGGGAATCCTGGGGCATGGTGAGGGATCTGTAGCAAGTTACAATTTGGATTGCAGTCTTGCCCAGAGTTAGTTGCACTTGGATAATGTCGGATGCATTATGCTGGGCAACTAGCCTGGAGGTGTGGATATCCTTAATGAATATGGACACGCCTCCACCTTTAGTGTTTCGGTCCAGGTTAGGTGACCGAAAGGTGTGGTATGAATTATAGCCTGGTAATGCAGGGGTGCTCTCTGGAGCCTTGAACCAGGTCTCTGTCACTGCACAGATGTCAATGTTCTCCATTTTAAGGAGTGCCTCAAGTGAATGCATTTTGAGGTTTATACTTCTAGCATTGAGTAGCATTACCCTCAGATTTTGCTTGCTTGTACCTGTTAAGGTGGTGAATCTGTCATTTGAAACTTGCCTAAAAAAGGCACTATAGGGGTGGCAAAAGCCTTAGCAAGGGCGACAGGTGCAAGCCATCTCTGGCAAAGCATCGTGGTCTGTCGATCATGTCATCCCAGCCAGACAGATACTGGATCCCCTTAGAATGACATCAGAAGCTTAGCCAATTGTTGAAGTCAATCATTTTGTCCTTGTACTATGGTATCATTCTGGGAGATGGCAGGATGCTACTCAGGGCTAGGATCATACCTGCCTGGGCTACAAGATCAGAGAGCTCCTCCATGTCTCTTTTCATGTAATCCAGGGAGGTACATCTCAGGTCATTCACACCAACATAGACAATGACAAAGTCATATTTGCACTTGTTGTGGAGTGACTTGAGTGTTCGTTGGCACACACCTGATGGCAACTCCCCTCTACTGGACCTTAGGGATGTGTTA
Organism: Protopterus annectens; assembly: GCF_019279795.1. Lineage (NCBI taxonomy): Eukaryota > Metazoa > Chordata > Ceratodontiformes > Protopteridae > Protopterus > Protopterus annectens. Next base: position 775,271,479 of record NC_056737.1, on the reverse strand, counting down.
TTTGAGTCTTAAGGTGCTAAAGAACAGCAGAGGGATAAAGCCCTGACTATGTTCCAAGCGACCCAGGTTTGATTAGTGGCACCAAGAGACTGATCGAGTGTCAGGGAGGGATGGGCATGCCCATTCTGAAGGGGAGGGTGTTCTTCGATGACACTCCCTAAGGTCCAGTAGAGGAGAGTTGCCATCAGGTGTGTGCCGACGAACACAGTTGGGGGGTTAGGGAAAAGTGGGTTGGTCAAATGTAAAATACTCCCCCAGCTATAAAATGGATAGCAACCCCCCCCCCCCCAGGACACCCTTAGATTCCTTGTTGGCCCTAGTGTAAAATCAGGCATGGACAAGGGGGTGAATTGGAATGCTGGTAGACGCAACATAGGCCATAGAGAATAGATATGGCTTTCAGAATGACAGTAAGGGAGGGGGAGAAATTAAGAAAATTAGCACTCAGAGAGACTGCTCTGACATTTAATTAGGCAATAAATGTCAATATCAGAGATGTGTAAGAAGATTAGTTAAATCCAGAGAGGGAAAACAAGAAGTTATAATTTGTAAGTTGTTAGTACGTCTATGCAAGCAAGTCAGATGTTTGGTTAATATAAAATATGTATTAGCAATAATGTCCAGTTCATTGACAGTCATGAGAAACACAGGTATTACCAAGTGAATAATACACTGTAGAGGCTGTGGTTTAGCTAAGTGAGAGAAAGAAAGAAAGAAAGAAAGAAAGAAAGAAAGAAAGAAAGAAAGAAAGAAAAAGAAAGAATGAAAGAAGGGAGAAAAACAAATGTGTTATTATGTGCTAAAGAACAGCAGAATGGGAGTTTTGTCACACTGTTAAAACCATCTGAACATAAAGGCCTTACTGGCTATTATGTTTATGGTTACTACTGTTCTGACTTATGCAAAACTACAGTCTCTCATGTCATAAATAAAACATAAGTGCTAAAATATAGACCACAGTAATCGTGTAGCTGTTAACATTCTGAGATATTCATCATTTGGGATTCAGAGTAAACTCATTAGAAATTATGCATTACCAGGAAAAAAAAAACTTGCTGTTCAATACATATTTGTGTCCAGTGTTAGCTACTCAGAGGGAAACGTTCTTAATTACTATAGTGTCTCATAAAACCAATATCCAAGTTCAAACCACTGTCAGAGTGAACGGCAATAACATAATTTCCATTGCTCTTCTTTCCAAAGGTATACAGAACTGTCCTTGAAGAACCATAACTGTCATCTCTGATACACAATGATCAGATTCAGAAAAGTGTGCTGACACTGGCTTGTCAGTCATTTTATTTGTAACTGAGTCTTTCAGCATTCATCCTAATTCTCAGTGGCTGGCCTGTCTCTCCTATGTAACTCATCTCTGAACATTTCCAGCATTTGATCAGATAAATCACAATTTTAGAAGTCCATGTAAATGTTCCCCGTACTTTGAAATTTCTGTTCTAAGAAACTGTTATGTTGGAAGCCTTACAAATCATGAGACGTGTTTTGCACATTGGATGGTTGTGGGGTTTTTCTGCCATTCCTGTCTGGTATACGTGCGCTTCTGAAAGATTCTTTGGATCTGGTGGTTGTTTAAATGACAGTAGTGGGAGTGAATGAAAAATGTTTTTCATCTTGTTCCTCACAGAACATTGGCTGGAGGTCCCTTACAATTTTGTAGGATTTTGTAAGTTCTGGATGATATGGTGTCACTAGTGGTACTTTGTCACTGGTGTTCCTCTCTTTATATTGAAGCAAATGCTCTCATGGTGGCTGTATTACTCAGTCTACTCTTCTATCAAACTTGTAGATGAAATGTGATTATGTGCAATTTGTTCTATGCAGGAAAACTAAGATCGTCTTGCTAAAAACAGTGATTAGAAATATCCAGTTTTCCTTTCAGCAGCAGTCTCCAAATGATAATTACTTAGAAGAAAGTCGTATAGAAGGTTGTGAATCAAAAAATACTCAGGGGAAATGCAGATAGCTTTCTCTGTAGTGCTAATATACATATATTCAGTTATGTATTAATGTACATAACTGAATTTATGTATATTAGCATATATTAGCAAGTACATTCGGATGAGAAGGGATATTAAGAGCTTGGACTGATAACCCTTGAATCATGGCATGTTCCTAAATTATCATTACTAATCTATGTTGCTCTTAGGAATGAGTCCTTTCCTATTTCTTAAGATACCACATTACAACAGTACTACTATCTGTGCTGACAAGTTGAACAGTTGGTTTAAGATGGGCTCAGATGACCTTAACGCTAGATATGTAGCCAGCATCTCCTTTGCATTGCTGTCTATTTTAACTGGGAAATGACAAAAGTTCTAGAAATAATAGCTCCAAAATCGGAATAAATTATCTAATTCTAGAAATAAGGACAGATGTGCTTGATGAAAATGTCTGCATGAACTGGACTAAATTTGGTGAATCTACCAGTTAACTCTTTGATGGAAGAAAGAATTAATGGGAATGTTGTCTTAAAAGAAGATTAATTCTGAATCTGATCTCAGAGAGAAATTAAATATTGTAAGATTTTCATCATATGAATTGAAAGCATCAGAAAAAAAACCTGAAGACAAAAATTCTCAAGTAACCATAGAAATATCCCAACTGGAAATGATGAATGAATGCTATCCCATGTAAGTTCAACATGTGTTCTAAAAGAATTCAGGACAATACTCCAAAACTGCTTTTTCCCCAAACTAAGAAGCATATAAAGATGAATTTTCTAGGCTGCATTTCAGCCCTAAGCTGCTGAAAAGATCCAGGATCTTCTTTACATGGGGATACAAACCATGAATGAAGTCTACATGCATAAAACATTTGTCTGAACATGGATCAAGGAATGAAAGAAAGAGCCAGCAAAAAACAAACCCCTATAATTATTTTTAGGGGTTTGTTTTTTGCTGGCTCTTTCTTTCATTCCTTGTATCATGCTTTTTTTTGAGCCGTGCAATTGCTTACGTGCAAACAACTTTTTGATTCATGACTTTACTTTATGTTTGCTGTAAGCCTTACCCCGCCTACCTAAATATATATATATATATATATATTTTTTTTTTTCTATATATATATATATAAGGTTCCAGCTTGTTTCTCAAGCAAGCTTTTTGTTTATTTAATATTTTTTGATGTATAAGGACTGCCTTTGTATATTTTTCATAGTGGTTATTTTAACCCTGATTGCATCCCATTTTTTAAATAGGGATGGCCTTCCTGTTTTTTGCTCAATGAATACCACAATTCAATTGTGTTGAAGAATATATAATAATATTTGCCCTATTTATCAACTTTTCTGCCTTTTTGATGGCCAGAATTTGACATTTCCTAATTTTGTTAGTGTATGCAGCTTTTTTCTTGCCTTGTTTAAGGCTTGGTGTTTTCCACTGGTTGCGTGCATTTAAGGAAGTCCCGCCCACGTCATCTGTCTTTGCGTCCATTTGGGGTGTTGTTTCTGATGTGAGCAGGCTGCAATCTTCTGGGTCGCTCTCGAGTGCCTTGTTTTGGGCACTTCAAGGTTCCTTGGTGCCAGTTTTCTATTGGGAGAAACATCACGGTTGGATTATACCTTCCTTTGCGATTCATCCTTGTATCATTTGGAATTATTCATCAGTCGCATTTGCAGGTTGTGCCTAACGCATGTGGAGGATCTTATTGCGAGTCTTTGGCTTGGTAAAATCCATTTTTTGCTTATTTTCCCTAACAACGAGTTTCTTCAATTTATATTGGTATCCTGTGGTGCATATGTTTATGCATTTTTTAACTAGTGACTATGGGTCCTGGCATTTTATGTGAGCCTACGTCGGATTTGTATAATCAGCGTTTCTCTTGATACCGACGCCATTTTGTACATTTAGACATTACCACCAGTCGTTGGGGCCATTTCTTTCACCTTTTGGATATATTACAACCAGTCGTTGGGGCCATTTTTTCTTCACCTTTTGGATATATTTTATCAGCGACTCCTATGACTTCATTGGGACTGATCTGTTGGGACACTATGTGATTATTAAGCTCTAATCTATTTGTATTAGCATTTAGTAGCACTGTCTTTTGGTTCACTCATTAAGTTGTGTTATGTTTTGTATTTTGACAACAGTTTAGTCAATTTTGGGCATGTATTATTATGTGCTTTTTTGTGCTTATGCAAACAACAGTAGTGAATTTAGTTTTCTATAAGAAAACACATGAATATATAGACAGTTGCTTCTTTTTCGAATTACCTTGTGATTCTATGTCCATGTGTACAGGGTTACTTATTTAGTTGGGCTATGCTTCGTATTTTTACTTCAGTTCAAATATTTGGGGCATGTATCACTATGTTCTTTTTTGTGCTTATGCAACAACAGTATTGAATGCATTCTTTTTATAAAGAACAGGTCCACATCCAGGCACTCATTTTTGGTCTGAATAATTGTGCGATTCAATGTTTATGTACATAGGGCCATATTAGGGTTTATGAACATTTTTCTAACTTGATGAACATTAGCACCATTGATATTTTCTTTTTTAATCATCTAGATTAATAAGAAGGACTTGGATTTGGGATCCTAATTTTTCTTGGAGTCAATTCGTGTTTATGGTTTATATTACTTATCAGGCACTTTATGATAAGTTCTTTAATGTAATTTATGCATACTGTAATTCTGATCTGATGGTTTTTGACTACAGATTCATGCATTTGATTGCTTGCAGCAAATGATCTTTTGTTACTAACAATTACAGTTTGCATTTTGAGCATAGTGTGGTCAACTACTTCGTCAGGACATGTGAGCTCACTTAATTACATTGAACTATTTTCTAAGCCTATTTTTAACACAGCATCACAATCTACCATTGTCTAGTCCTTCTTTTTGGATCTACCTGACCTCTATTTATACATACATTTTTTATTACCTTTGAATATATCTTACATTTTATTATTTTGGGTATTGAGACTTATAGCTACCTGATATTTTTGTCAGGTTATTCATTGGGTACCATCATATATATCTTTATTCGATTGTCTTCATGCTTAACCAGGATTCTACATCCATAGCCCCGGATTCTCTGTAAATTAACATATTTTTCTATCTGGTTTGAATACCAGGACCATTATATACACTTGTACCCCTCTTTTGGTGCTATTATTTAGTTTTCAGCAAAATATTTTTTGCTGATATTTCATTTACACCTATAATATAGAAATATATATCTTTTTTGACTTCAGTATAAGTGTTTGGCCTTCATATATTTAGGTGACTTTTTTGGGTGTTGCTTCTGGTGTTCAGATACATGTCAGATATTTGGATTGGTAAGTTGGTACAAACAATTTGTTTTTTTCAGTGTGTTTTCAGAATATTTATATTCACTTTTCAGAACCTTGAGTCCTGACTTAGACATTCATCAGGAGCGTAGTTTCGTTTGAAGTCTATTATTGTTCCTGGTTTGGACGTAGCTTTCAGCTATTATTGTCCTATTTACATATATATATTTTTCACAGACGAACATGGATTTGCTTAGTATTGTGTCTGGACTCTCCTCAGATCGGGAGGATCTCAGTGCTTTTGGTTTGGGTTCATCCCATGATTGTTCAAATAGCACTGAACCATTGGGATCAGAGACCACTTGTAATTTGGCCTTTGAGAAACTTCACAAGCATATTCGGTCTTTACGCTCCAATGTATGGCATGCCAAACTTTTCAAGGCATACATTGCCAAAAATATCACTCCACGAGGCCTAAGGGTTAGAATTCAACCCTTAGTTGCCGAATTAGATGATGATCTATCGTCCGAATGGGCAGATATTCAACATAAATCTAGCATGGCATTTGTTGAAGCACTAAACAAATATTATGAGCGTACAATTGACAAAGAAATTAACACAGTTTTATCCTTAGCCAATGATGTGAAGCCTTTTGAGAAAGAGCCCTTTTTTGCAAAAAATTTGACTAAAGTGGTTTCTGACCTTAAAATTTTGGAGACACAGCTGAAAACCAAAAAAATACAAAAGTTTAATAGAGACATCTCTGACTACCAGGGCAACAACCCTTTTAGCACAATTAAGAAACAGGTGAAGTTTAATGTCCCACATAGCCGCCCAACCAAAAGAAAAAGACCAAAATCTATATTAAAAAATAACTGGACTTCTGACACTGGGTCATTCACCGAGGAACCATTTTCTGGCCCCGAGAGTGACGTACAGATTGCAGCAGGCTCACCCACCCCAAAAAGATCATTGTCCAATGTCCCTTTAGGACCAGGTATAAGAGAGGGGGGAGAAAACATAAAAGTGGTTTCAGACATACAGAGTCTTTTACAAATGGCAATGATGAAATAGTACCACAAACATATCACAATGTTTTAAATTTGTCTAATTATGATTTGTCACCTTTGGAAATTAATGTTCTTAATAAAGGCTTATCATTTGTACCAGGATTTTTTGTCACCGAAGACTCTTTTGCACAAGATGTCTCCTCTTTTTGTAGATTGTTGAATTTAAGATTGTTTTTTGGTTGTTCTGATGATTGTGAGTCTATACGCAAATTCACATACCATAAGTCCACATTTAATCCCCCCATGCACCCTGCTGTTTTACAGTTTCAAAATAATGTTCTTCAGGACTTACATTACTCACACTCTCCATTTGACACTCGTTCAAATAACCTTACTAGGGCTGAACAACAAGCCATTGAACATTTACAAAATAATCATGACATTGTTATTATTTCTGCAGACAAAGGAGGTGCCGTAGTGGTCCTCAATTGGGTAGACTACAACAATGAAGCTCTTAGACAACTTTCTGATGCAAAGTATTATTCAAAAATGGTTATAAACCCAACATCTAAATTTCAGAAAGAAATATCTGAATCTCTTACATATGCTAAAGATGCCTCCATTATTGATTCTAACCTTATGCATCAGCTTCTAGTACAAGATCCATCCAATCAATACATATATTTTTTGCCCAAAATACATAAGGACCCCATACACCCCCCAGGGAGACCCATTGTATCAGGAAGAGGTTATTTCACCGAACCCCTGTCACTTTTTCTAACGGAAAAATTGAAACCTTTGTTGACACTTATCCGTTCACGTCTGCAGGACACCACTAATTTTTTTACAAATCATTTCTGATACACAACTTGAACCGGAATGGCGCATGTGTACCTTGGATGTTAGTGCTTTATACACCAACATACCACATTCTGGAGGATTGGAATCTTTATCCTACTGGTTACAAATTTCTGGATTATACACAAGCGAATTCAATGAATTCCTACTGGATATGGCTTCATATGTCCTAACAAACAATGTTTTCTTTTATGAGGACGTCTGCTATTGGCAAACTAAAGGTACTGCCATGGGTTCTTCATTTGCACCAATTTATGCAGATCTTTTTATGGCGTACTTGGAGAAGGATATCATATATGATACGAGCAACATTTATCTCGAACATCTAGATATTTGGCGACGTTACCTTGATGATTGTTGGGCTGTATGGAAAGGTGATCTGACAAGTTTGTATGAATTTGTTGCATATCTGAACAATAATCGATGGGGTATTAATTTTACCCTACATTATGATTTCAACAATATTACTTTTCTAGATGTTTCTATTCACAGATCGTCTGACCATACTTTGGAAACACAGATTTTCAGAAAACATCCTGAATATAACACGATCCTACATGCCAGTAGTTTCCACCCTCCACACATTTGCCGAAACATTCCTAAGTCACAATTCATAAGATTGAAACGTATCTGTTCAGATAATGTGTCATATGGAGAATATAGTAAGGATCTTATTAACAGATTCAAGAACAGGAAATACAAAATGGGCCATGTCTATGACGCTATACATCATGTGGACCATTTGGACAGGACGGACTTATTAACCTACAAGTCAAAAAATATTACTTCCAATCAATGTCTCAGATTTACTACCACATATGGCAGGAATACTGACAATCTCATTCGGAGTGTCAACAGACATTGGAACATTTTAGAATACGATACTGATTTATCTCCATTCATTTCCAATAGATGTTCTTTCTCATTCAGGAAAGGGAAAAATTTGGGGAGCACATTTAGTCATTACAAACATGGACACAATCTACCAAATCAAGAACCCATCCAAAGCACACTAACTGGCGCCATATTAATTGGTTGCTTCCGTTGTGGACATTGTTCCAATTGTTGCAAAGTTTCCAAAACAAAAGAATTCACCAGCAGAAACACTTCTAAGTTTTACGACATCAAATTCTTTGCCAATTGTAGCTCAGATTGGCTGATCTATTTAGCCACATGCTCATGTGGGGCATTTTACATAGGTCAAACATCTAGACCACTTAGACTAAGAATTTCTGAGCACAATAGCAACATCAAACAGGGCAGATTGAACAATGCTTTATGCAAACATCATATAATTCATCCTTCAGCATCCTTTACGTTCACAATTATTGACATTATCAAGGGCAAAAAATCCAATAAAACAGGTTGGCATGCATTACTGAATTCCAAAGAGAAAAAATGGATTGTCAAACTGGGTGGGCTTTTCCCACCCGGTTTGAATGACAAATTTTAAATAACCAATGAGAATGATTTAGAGCATATATAAAGGCATGCTTAAAGTATACTTGTTTCACACTGAAGAAGGCTGTGTCTATGTATACCAGCCGAAACCGGTCTGTGCACTTTTTTGCTGTCCTTATTATCATTAATTAATTATTTTTAGGGGGTTGTTTTTTGCTGGCTCTTTCTTTCATTCCTTGTATCATGCTTTTTTTGAGCCGTGCAATTGCTTACGTGCAAACAACTTTTTGATTCATGAACATGGATCAAACATGAACACTGTTGGTTTTAAAATGAACAACACCAGTGCTAGGCACTTCATAAGCACTCTATGAGTCAAAATGCGGGAAGGTAAATTTAAACTCGTGAATCATTCTCTTGACATTTACGAATTCCGCTTGAGATTCCTTTATGAGAATGTGCAGAGAAGAGCTAAGCTTATCATCCATATTCCATGCAAAAATAGTGAAAGAAGACTCTTAAAAGTCAACAGTCTGTACTTAATTGAAAACAGTAAAGCAGCCAAGATAAAACTGTTGCTTGAAAAATTATTTTGTTTAATAACTAATGTAGTTTTGCACAAATTAATTAATTCTTTCTCAACTCTCAAACCATCAAAACATGCTTTCTTTTTTAAAATAACGAATCTGACTATAGAAGGACCAACCAATATGAGAAGATAACAACAGTGTATAGCTATTTGCACATCAGAGTTCAGTGGTAGAATATAGACTAAACACACCCATCTCCATATCCCTCCTATGAATCCAATGCATATAGTACACAGTACAAATATTGCAAATAATTTATAACACTACAATTATATTTCAGAAGTACCATAGCCACCACTCAGCTGGTTGGCTTCTTACAGAAAGAGAACTAAAGAATGGGAATTTTTCAATGGAAGTTAAGGTTATTCTGCAACTATCCAGACTAACACAGCTGTCAGCAGTTCCCATAAATCTGGATAAACTGGGCACTGTCTTAAATTAAATTCCCCTAGTGATGTGAACATCCTCCAAGAGGGCCTTACCCAAGCTAATGGCTGGTGCCAGAAGCTTGGTCTCAAACTGGATGCCAAGAAATGCATCATTATCCCCTTTGGGGAAAATGTCATCCCCACTAATTATCACATTAGTAGCAATGTACTAAGCATGCACTCAGTCGTGCAGGACTTGGGCACCCAGGTTGATAGAAACCTGACTTTTGACCACCACGTTGCCTCCATTGTATGGAAGGCTTTCTACATGGCTCACATCATAAATAAGGGTATTTCATCCAGGAACAAGGAGGTCATAACATACCCGGTACTCCTCCCTTATCAGACCCATTATTGAGTAAAATCCCCCCTTTGATATGTACCTTGCCAAGCACATGCAGCAGATAGAGAGACCACAGAGGTACCTGACCAGGAAAATCCAGGTTCTCAAACACCTATCCTATACAGATAGGCTAAAAGCCCTGTCCCTCTACTCAGTCTTATATAGACTACTTAGAGGTGACCTGCGTCTGACATACAAGACCATTTCAGACCCAGCCTTGATGGAGTTGCTTCATATCCATAAGACAAACTCCACTCATGCAGCCTGCATGCAAGGCCTTAACCTGGTCTGTGACATTAATAGAACTTGTTGGTGGGATACATTTGTGTCCCAAAGACTCCTCCATCTGTGGACTAAACTCCCTCTCCATGTCAAGCAGAGTACCTATCTAGCCCTCTTTAAGAGGAACCTGGACGACTGAATGGGAAACAGAAAATACACCCCTGGGATCCCACCTCTGTCCTTAATGGACAGGGGAAACATGTGCTGACTTTGAGTGAACATGGGTGAAATTCTTGACTAGGCTTATAAGGGCCTCCAGGCCAATAGACTAGTATTATTTTAAGAACCTACGAACCTATAAGCCAACCACTGTTTGAACCTCTCCTATTCTATAGGATGTCATAATAGCTAAACTGAACTGGCATAATTACTTATAATCATTTTGTCTCTGAGTAACCAGTTCTTCACCACGTACTGTTTAACATTAGAGAAAAGGATAACTATCACCACAAATTTTTAAGGGGTAAGTCAAGCCGATTGCCTCCCCTATCTGTAGTACTTCATGGTATTGAAAATTACCTGACACCATTTTGCATAAGAAATTTTGTCTCTAAGTAACTAATTCTTGATAATAATGTTTAACTAAGGTGGAAATGTGACCAACACCACATAATGCTTCAGCGGTAAGTCAAGGGGAAATTAATAATCAAAGTACATCTTGGCCATTTAACCAATACTAGATAATGATAGCTAAGTTCATCTTAGTTACCTATTTCTGATAAAACATCCACACTTACCCAAACAGTGGTTACAGAGGAGTGACCCAAGAAAAAGCTTTGAACATGGTGCTTGCAACAGAACTCACAAGGAAGAGGTGGTTTAACTGTATGGCTCAGCTCTACAGTGTCTGAATTCCCATCTATTTGTATTTCCTGAGTTGCTTTTAGATGTATTTTTGAAGTATTATAAAAAGGGGAGTGCATCTTGTCATTATGATGGTATCATAGTCCCTTTTAGTAATCTAGAGGAGCTGTTTTTTGGTCTCAGCTGTGTTCTCCTATGTGACTGTGTGCCTGCAGGCAAGATAGCAACTACCATGAGTGTAGCAATGGAGGACTTAAAAGTCATGTCTAAGCTTGACTCATTAATGGAACTACTTAAATCTATGTCCGTGGCTGTACAACAAAGAAAAGCTAGTTCTATGTCCCATAAATTAAAACTTGCCAAAAACAGAAGGAGTTCTACCCAGCAATAAATGGACCTTTCTGATCTGTCAACAGCATCACCAGGGCAGACAAATAAATATCAAGAATTAGAAGTAACTCTCCAGAAATTAGAGCTCAGAATTAATGACATTGAAAACAGGCAGAGGTGTAATAGTTTACAAGTAATATGGATACAAGAATGCATAGAAGGATTGGATCCACTGATATTTGTAAAGAAAGAGTTGGGAAAGCTGTTAAAAACCTCCACAGTGCCAATACTTAACAGAGAGTTCACAGGATTAATTATACAAATAGAAATGGTAATTCTCCTGGGTATTTTATCACTAAATGCCTGGCACTTAATGACTGAGAAGCTATTCTGAAACTTCCAAGAGATCATGGTAATGAGACGAGGTTGGCTGGGCATGTGGTGAGAATAACTCCTGACTACAGTATGAGAATGCACTTAAAAAATGGTACCACATATAAGGCAGTTTCAGGAAATGAGCTATAAAGTTAACCTCCATTTTCCTGTCACAGTAAACGTTCAATGCAAATTTCTTGGTTTACTCCGTAGAACACAGAAATCTTTTTACAGAGATCTATAGATAACACTAATCCATTGCATGCTGAGATAGTACAGGGTTCTGAAAATCATGCTGTGAGCAGGAAGAAATGAGACAGATCAACATCCAGCTCCTCACAAAAGCAACAACAGATTAAAAAAGAAAGCGATAAAGACAAGTTAACTGAGAAAGGGAAAGCAAATAGACAGATACAAGTGGAGAACAACCAGACAGACAATGCACTCTGCAGCCATAATAGGGTCAAATCATTAGCTCACTCCTCTAGTAATAATGCTGACATGACTTTCTCTGGGTTGGCAGTTACTGTGGAGGAAATTAATGAAATGGAAGAGTCGTGGGGAGATCACGTGAAGAATGTGGACAAGGATTTCAACACTTCTAGCATACATCAATGTGAAGTTTTGACTTGAAAAGTAAGATCAGCATCAAACAACATTTCTATGCTTTATTTATTAGAGCATAAATGTAGTACCTTGTGGTGTTAAGGCTAGGGAAACAGACACCTGAAGAAAATAGTTTAATGCTGTGAAATATCTATAGTTCCACCCCCTCAACACTTCTCTTATGCGGGAAGTACAGTGACAAACGCACAAAATAAAGTGTTACAGGAATGGGGGCTTATTTCCCTCCCATCATTATGTTTGCTGTTTTGTAAGTTGGGAGTTTAACGGTCACTGGAACTGTAATTTGCAAGAAGAGGAAAAGAGGTTTTTGCTCTTCTTGTTTCTGACCTGACAATAGCTCCCTGTATTTGGTTAGAGTGTATTTAATAGTTATTCCATAAGTGGTGCATTGACTCAGTTTAATTTTCTGTATTAATGTTCTATAGGTTTTGACTGTGAGTTATCAAAATCAGATAACAGAAAATAGCATTAATAAATTTCATGAAAAAGTAATCCGTAGGACTGTGGATCACCAGAGCACAGATAGTATCCATGATATTTCAGTTGCACCCTGGAATGTTAAAGGTGCCTCCTCCATGATCAAATTGTGTGCCATTATTAAAACATTAGGCACATTGAAGGTATGGGTGGCCTTTTTTTACAAGAAGTCAAAATTAAAAAGAACTCAGCCAGAGTAGGCTTTCATAAATAGAAAGGTGAGAGATTATTTTCCTGTGCTAAGTCATCCAAAAGGAGGAAGTCCCAATCTTAATTTGAAGAGAGTTAGGGTGGGCTGGGATACTAGTAAACACAAAAGATCAGAGGGACTGGATTATCGTAAAAGTGACCATTCCACAAGGCCAGTTGCTGCTAGCAAATTTCATGGACCAAATGAAGATAACCTGGCACTACTACATCAACTAAGTAAAAAGATAGCATCCCTGTAAAAATATATCAGAAGTTATAATTTAGGGGGTAATGTTAATGTTTTCAACTTCCTAAGAACAGAATGAAGATATGCATGTAGCAGATGTGTAGAGAACCCCTAACCCTACTAAATTAGGCTTTACCTGTTATGCCATGACCGTAACAGTAGACTGGAGTTTTGGTTGGCACATCAGACTTTGTTACCAAAAGTCACAGCTATGGAGATTCAACCCCATACATTTACCACTCTGTAAACACCCTGACTTTCACATCCAGGTCAGGCAGTATCCCGACCTTACCACCTATCAGGAGCAACACTCACCATACTCATAAATATTTTTGCCTATTGGGAACTGTTTACGATTAAATGCAGACAATTTTCTGTAGAAATTAATGCCCTACAACAGGTTGTGTCATTATCTAAATTAGAGGCCTTATCTGCAAAATTAAAAGGACTTGATACGAGGCATAAGAAGAGAGGTTGTAGAAATAATAAAGTGCTCTGGAAAATAGATGGAATTAAATGGGAAACCAGAAATTCATAATTTCAGAAGATTTGTGAGAAATGGGAACAATATAAATTATTTTATTAGGCCTCAGGTATAACATCCGCTAAACTAAATGCATGGAATTGTATGGCACACATCAGGAATGTGTCTCACTGCAATCAAAGATGCTGCTGGTTCTCTTCTGACAGACCTGATGGAAATAAACAAAGTATTTACAAAGGAATATGTTACAATTATCAAGAGCCAGGGAAGTAGACTATTGACGGACTTCTCATTTGTCTCCCTCATCCCAGCAGCAGATATACCAAGTGGTCTGGAAGATTTAAATAATGAACCTATTAAGATCCAAGAGATAGAAGTAGCCACATGCTTCTTTGATAAATTAAAAGCCCAAGATCCTGACAGGCTTTCAAGTGATTTTTATAAAGTATTTAAAGAGAAATATGTATTCTTCAGCTTTATCTTTTTCACTAAGCTACATCAGTAAAAATCTTTTCTCAAGATATGACTTGGGCTAAGGTGTAGATATTTCCCAAATCCCAAAAAGATTTGTTAGTTGCAAGTAGTAATAGAATGATCACATTTTTAAACAGTCATCTGAAATATTTTTGAAGACATTAGCTATGTATTTAGAGAAATTAATGGGACAAATCAATCTGGATAATCATCTGGGATTAATCAGGAGAAGACTTGGGAGACCAAACTCTATTAGAGCCTGGTTAAAGTTGCAGAAAGTATGTTGAATAGAGGAAAAGAAAGTTGGTGCATTATTGATGGATTTTAACAAAGCATTCATCATGATCCAATGGTACTTCTTGTAGGAGGTGATGGAATCCTGTAAGTTTCCTGAGGAATTTGTCATCTGGATTCAACTTTTTTATAAGTCATTCTGTGCAAGTATATAGAAACGAACTTATCTTACAGTCTGCCATATTATCTGAGGCACCAGACAAGGCAGCTCTTTCTTCTTGATCATTTTTATTTTAGCAGTCTCTGTAATTGACAAATATTTACAATCAGTTCAGTTAGCCAAACATATTCCTCAGAAAAGTGACTTACATCAATTGACTGCTTGCTTTGCTGATGATTATGCATATTGGTTGAATAACCCAGCTGTACAGAGGTCAACAAATGATTTAGAAGATATCTTGGATAACACTGGTCTAATTGTAAACAGTGGAAAAACAGTCTTCTTTCTGCTGACTATGTTGGGGAAGATGAGCGACACATTAAAAAAAATGACAGATGTTAATTAGTAGAAGGAAAAGGCTTCATCTGCACTTTCTCAGTAGGATTCAGTCAATTAAAATGTTTGTTCTTCCCAAAATTTAACACATATTAAAGCATTTTCCTCCTATTATCTTCTAACTGTATATTAAAAAAACACAAAAGAAAGATTTTGATCACATGTGGGAAGGTAAGAGACCCAGGATCAGTAGTAGAATGATGCATGTTCTTAAGAAAGTATGTGGTTTGGAATTCCTAATTTATTAGGGTATGGTAAAATCCTAGTCCTTGGTTTTTAAAAATAGATTGAGAAAATCAACAAAGCTATATGGTTTTACCTGGAATTTTATCTCTGTTGGCTTCTAATCCCTCTCATATGGTTACTCTATCCTTCAAACTGTTGGATCCTGGGGGATTGGAGCTGTGGCTAGAAAGGGATATGGTAGAGACTAAAGGGAAAATGGATCAGGTTCTTCTCAATACCTCTTTTTATGGAAACACCCGAGTATTGTGGTTAATTGAAATTTTGTGTGGCAGAACAACTGTATAAAGACTGAAATATTTTTTCTTTTATTTTAAATACGTGGAATGAATTACAGTGTTCATGTATGGGACAAATTAAGGCAAAATGTTCCCATTTTCAACCTATCTTGTTTGCAATAATTCCAACAAAGTGCATGTATATATACTTAAGGGGATTATGCAATGGCAGAGAGGTTAGAACTGAATCAGTTCTTTAGGTAAATGATTTACTAACTGACCAGACTATGGCACAAATAAAATTAAGGAACATTTACAAATGCATAATGAGAACTGTTTCCCAAACTTTGTAATGTTTGTGAAATAGAATAGAATGTTAACTGACCCTCTGTCAAATAAAGAATGGATAGATCATTTCAGGACTACTCATGATAAAATATGGCCTATGTTATCTAGATTTACCTATGTCAAGTTGTTACATTTATGGCACCTGTCATCTGGAGAATTATAAACTCAGTATATTAAAATGACTATTGCTGGCATTTACGAAATGCTGTTGCAAATTACATAATCGAATTTGGTCATGTCCTCAAGCACTGACTATATGGTACAACATTTCAAATGGAATTGTACAGGTACTGCACGTACAACTGCCAACTTTTGTAAATGTTACATTTTGGACTTTTGGCATTAACTCACCTGCCTTCTGGCTGGGACTAACAGAGTTTACATGGATCAAGACTGCGGTAACCACACTTCTATCTTGTATGCTTTTAAAAAACTGGAAAAATGACATATTGGTAGACCATGCTACAATTTATATGAGAAAATGGATTGAAGTTTGTGGTATCATTGTTTACAAACTGACTCAGAAATAATAGTATGACTCCTAGGCACACAGTGTTCTATTTGAAAACTCATGATGTGATTTTTTTTCTTCTTCTTCTTTTTTTTTTTTATTCTGCTTATAATGTGTGGTTATGGGATTGACAGTAATTGTGTTTCTGTATTATTACATTGTTATCTTGTGTTGCAAGGACACATTTGTTAAAGGCATGTCTATAGCATAAACAATGATGCAATCAATAAGAGGGAGACTTATCCCCTACATTGTCTGAGTATTGGAGTAAGTTTCTGCAGGAGGAGAACTTGAATGTGGACTGGGAATCATTTTAGAAGATAACATAGCAATACTCCTTCTTTTTAACTTCAGATATGTCAGATTCATGATTAACTTTAATTACTGTACCCCCTCACCAAGGCTGGCTTCATGTGGTATGTAACCATGGATAGATAGAGCTTAAACATATTCTGTGAGAACTTTAGTTCAATCAGGGGTATTTGATCAAAATATTTAACTTGATTAGAATCAAAACATTTAAAAGTGGTACAGGTTGAATACTTACATATAAAACAGAGCTCCCCTTTAATAGTTGTAAGAAATGATAAATCAATAAGCGTAAACAAACAATTGTTCAATCTGAAGAACTTAAAAGTCAAATGACTGGTCATTATTTTAAACAAAACATATAAACATGTAAAACCTCAATTAAATAGCATACAAGACAGCTGTACAACTTAATAATCAAAAACAAATAAAAACAACAATAGACAAATGTTCCCAAATGATATCCAAATGCCCCTTAATGAGAAAATTAGTTTCAAAGAAGCTCAATAAACCAAAGTCTTCAAGTTACATGCGCTTTCTCTGCAGCTATATCAATCTAATCTAACTTTAATAATAAGACTGATAGCTAAACTGAACTTCTAAGTCTAAAATTATTAAAATAAATTAATAAATAAAATACTTTAGTAAGATAATAAATTGCTGAGCTTTCCATGCACCTCACTGTTAATGAATTGAATACCAAACAGTTCTTCAGGATTAATACTGTGAACAATCACAACACTGTACTTGTGTTTTCAAACAAAGCATTACAATACATAAGATAAGAAAACATAGATATTAAAGTCTTAACTGCTGTTATATTGCTGTGCAAAGTTTACAGTAAAAATTGATTAACATTTAGCTCAATTAGCATTTCCTAAAAATTAGATACAGCTGTTACTAAGCAGATAAACACAAAAGCAGTTATACAACTTGTCTGTTGCTATTAATTGCATGATTTTAAGTATAAAATATTCTATATATATATATATATATTACATATTTAATAAATTAAATGACATGACATTAGTGAGTGTTCTTGCTGACAGAAAGATTCTAAAATCCACTTCATATTCATATGCAGAAATGTAATATATGGGGCAAAAGACAACAGTAAGTTGTCCACATACGGTATTAGTATATTACAGCTGCTTCATTTTTCACTGGTGATTATTAGACTACTGACCCAAGAGCCGTTTTAAGCCTAGCCTAGCTTATCCCAAATTTACCAAAATACAAACATTACTGACATGTCAGTACTCCACACATCAAGCATTCTCAGGCTGCTCCTGTTCATTTGGGACATAGGTGCCAAATCAGAGGTAAATTTGCAATTTTTCATCCATTGGTCCAAGCTGAATTTGAATATGGTTAATGATGAGCTTTGCTTCACATGGATGGGAAGCCTATTCCAGAGAAGGGGTAATTCTTGAGAAACATATTTGTCCCTCCAACATGTCTTGTTTATATCACAAATAAGGTTTAGGTCCTTAGAATGGGTATTTCTGATGCTATTTGTTTTGCTGACATGCAACAAGTCCATCAGTGCAGGATCAGAGGGTACCTCCTAAGCTAGGCATAGATCACTGTGCTGCAGTCTGTAGAAAACTAAATAAAGGGATAGGGCTTTGAGACAGTCCACATAGGATTTGTTGTTTACTCCCCGTGTTCTTTTCGTGAGGAACCTCTGTGATCTCTCAAGCTGTTTAAAGTGCCTAGTCAGGTAAATGCCGAAGGGTACATTGTACTCAGTGGTTGGTCAAATAAGATTCAACTGCAGGGAAACAATGATCTCCTTAGACCTTGATGGCATACCCTTACTTATAAGGTGTTCAATGGAGAATGATTTTCTCACCACAGTAGACACATGTGGTGAAAGGTCAGGATACCATCAACTGAGGTTTCCAGATCTCTGACCACTAGGTCTACTTTTACGGGTGCATTTATCAATGTAGTAATTTCTAGAGATGTTCATCTCTCTAGCATCAGTTGTTTGTCTGCATCAGGCCCTCTTGAAATGTATCTGTTTCTTTAGGGGATTCAGTAACCATGCCTAGTTTGCAGTCATCTATAAACATTATCATCTGGAGGCCCCTGATATTTGCAGACTTTAGAGAAGTGTATGCCAAAAAGCAAAATCCAAAATATTCCCTAGATGCCAAATAAGGAGAAGCCCCAGCACTGATCCCTGTGGAACTCAACCAGTGACTGGCCTCTGTGTGGAAGTGATTCTATTATCCTAAATTATTGTGTTCTATCAGTGAGCCAGTTGGCTACCCATTAGATAACATATGGGTTTATGCCTAATTTTGTAAGTTTATCTACAGTGGCTGAATGAGGTATTGTGTTAAATGCCTTGGCCAGGCTGAGGTAGGCAGTGTGTACTGTTTTGTCCTTGTCCACAGCTATAGTGACTTTCTTAAGTCCAGCAGTTTAATAAGCATGACCTGCCTTTGACAAAACAAAAATGGGAAGAGTGCAGTATCCATAAGTTTTGTAAGTCATTGTTTATCAGCTCCATGATAATTCTTTCCATGACCTTACATATGAGACTCGGCAGACTAATTGGCCTGTAGTACCCCAGGTCAGTGGAAGGTATTGAAGAATGATTCTTCTGGTTCCCCATTTATTTGTCACAAAGCCTATATGGAGGCTATGGTTAAACAGAGATTTTAGCAGCCTGACAGGTCATGTTTCAGGCTATTCATACTTCCACAAGAAAAACTGCTAGAAGCTTCAAATAAAAATTTGTGTTTATTAATACAACAGATCTGTAATAAATGTTATATAGACCAAGAAACCTTGGGCTGTTTGGAAAAAGAAGTGACTGAGGAAGAAAGATAGATCTGATATGGTACAATATTTATATAAAGGAGAAAGCCAAATTAATCAGCACAAAAAAGGCAGTTCCAAATATATTCAAAGAGAAATATAGGCAAAGGCATCCAGATATGAAAAATGTCACAATAAAAAATAAGATCAGAAAGAGAGACCATAGAACAGTAGATTAGTAGTAGAAGTCAAAAAAATAGAAGTTGACGTTATAGAATGCTTGCAAAGTGAAGGATTTAGTGTAGAAAGTCTAACACAGGTTATATCACAGCATGATGGAACAATGAGTCCCCAAAGTAAGGAGGAAACAGGAGGAGCAGGAGACATCTGAAGAAGAAATATGAACATGGGAAAGAAAAAGAGATTTAATATGGGCCAGTAGCTATGCAAAATAAAAAGCAAAACTGATTAATACAAAAACAGCAGCACCAAAGATATTTGAAGAGAAACACAGGCAAAGGCATCCAGACATGAAACATTTTACAATACAAAAAAT
Organism: Protopterus annectens; assembly: GCF_019279795.1. Taxonomy (NCBI): domain Eukaryota; kingdom Metazoa; phylum Chordata; order Ceratodontiformes; family Protopteridae; genus Protopterus; species Protopterus annectens. The sequence goes on along the minus strand of NC_056737.1, from coordinate 775,251,559 downwards.
AAGAAAACAAAGAGGAAAAGTAGAAAAGAAGATTAGTAATGGAGATGTTAAAAAAATAGAAACTGAGGTTATGGAAGTGAAAGATGTAGTGTAGAAAATCTAACTCAGATAACATCACAGCAGGATAGAGCAGTGTACCCCCAAATTAAGGAGAAACCAGTGGAGTGGGAAATATCTGATCAGTGGCCATATGAAGATATTTTGGAGCCTCCCATAGGAAATGAGTACAAACATTCAGGTGGAGCTGCACAGCGAGGGAAGGAACAGGAAACTGTGGCAACTCTGACACCATCAATGTTGTGAGTGATAGCCCAGTGAGTTCCCATATGAAAGAGCAATGGATGATACAGGAAGAAACTGAACAGAATGCGGCACAGGAAGATGCTCTGAAACTTTCTATAGAATACCCGCAGGAAATGGAAAACAAAGAATGTACCCACAGTTTAGAAGAAAGTGGTCTAAGAGAAGTGTTGCTTGGTTTACTAGAGATGGGCAAACATATTAAGATCAATGACAAAAATAAACTACAGAAAGTCAATAAAACCCAAAAAGTTAGAAGTTTGATAAAACAAATGAACACAGTAATTAGGACTGTCCATAGACATTCCTGCGATATAACTAAAGTAAATAGGATATATTACTATATAGCTAAAATAATAACAGATAAAGTCTTACCACAAAAACACAGGGTAGTAAGGAGAAATTGAATGCCATCATGGTATCAAATAGAGAAAACTGTAAAACAATTAAACAAGTAGTATCACTGTTAGAAAAGTATAGAAGAGGTTACAGATCAACAAAAATACTCAGAAAGATAAATGTGATTAAAGTAATGTGCAGTATCAGAATAGACCCGGCTCTATCATGCCCTATCGCAAATAAACTAAAAATATAAGCACAGACAGAAAAACTGAAATATAAAGGAAAGGTACAAAATAAGCAATTTGTTGATGACACAAAAACATTTTACAGAAGATTGGGAAACAAGGCAAAAGGAACTGAAACACCACAAAAAAAAAAGAAGAAATAGATACATTTTGGAGAAATATCTTTGAAGAGCCTGTGGAACATAAAAAAAAGAATAAGATGTTCAGATGTACAGGATATGAAATGGGATGAAGTAACAGCCAGAGAGATTTAAACAAAGTTAAGAAAAGCTCCTAACAGGAAAACCCCAGGCCTAGATGTAGTACCTAACTTCTGGCTAAAAGTATTAACATCATTACATGAAGATTTAGCCACGAGTAAGAACTATTTATATGCACACGCCAAACAGACACCAGCCTACTTAACAACAGTAAAAACAATACTCCTACTTAAGAGCAAACCTGCAAGCTACTCTAAAAACTGTAGACCTATAACTTGCCTTCTACCAGTGTAAAAACTATACACTGGAATTGATGCCAACAGAGTTTATGGTCATTTAAAAGAAAACTCAATCATGGCACTAGAACAAAAAAGTAATACAAGAAATCATATGGAACAAAGGATCATTTGTTGATAAATAAAGTCATAATGGAGAACTGTAAAAAAGGGAAGAATCAAAGTATGGTATGGATATGCTACAAAAAAGCATTTGACGGTATCCCACATTCATGGATAAAACAGTATAAGATACAAACTACACTGATTGATTACATTACAGTGACTATGAAATAGTGGAAAATCGCTTTGCAGTTAAGCCATGATAAAGGACAAATTATTATTCCATAGATAAAAATTCAAAGGGGGATATTTCAGGATGACGCTCTGTCACCACTGTTCTTTTGCCTTGCCCTTAATCCATTAAACTGTCTACTTAGGTTCATAGGTAAGTACTAGTCTATCTGCCCAAGGGCGTTTAGAAGCCTAGCCAGAATGTGTTGGCTTTCGCCACCCCCTTAGATTAGTTCCCTGTGCCTCTGTCCAGCAAAGCCATTAGTTCCCTGTGCCACTGTCCAGCAGAGCCACTGCAGTGATCCCTGGGGTAAATTTTCTGTTTCCCATCCACCCATCAAGGTTTCTCTTAAAGAGTGTTAGTGAGGTGCTCTGCCTGATGTATATTGGAATACTGTTCCAAAGCATGGGGAGTCTCTGGGACAGGAATCTATCCCTCCAGCATGTCCTATTTATCGTTATGGTGAGGTTTATATCTCTAGAGCGTGTGGCTCTCCAGGATTTGTTTTTTTTAGGTGGAGCATGTCCATCAATTCTGGGTTGGACGTGGCCTTGTATGTCAGGCAGAGATCACCTCTGAGTAAGTGGTATGCAACCGAGTACAGCTGGAGTTTTTTGAGTCGGGCTGCATAGGGCATCTGTTTGAGGCCAGTAATCCTCTTGGTGAGGTACTTTTGTGGTCTTTTCAGCTGTTGCAGGTGTCTTGTGAGGTACATCTCAAATGGGTCATTGTATTCTATGATGGGTCTAATGAGTGCTGAGTAGAGAGCACAATAACCTCTTTTGTTCTAGATGCGAACCCATTTGTGATTAGGTGGGCCACATACAAGGGTTTTCTAACCACCTTGGCAATATGATTATTAAAGGAGAGATTTTTATCTACTTGGGTCCCCAGATCCCTTTTTACATTTTCTGTATTTAGGGGACTACCACCTATGTGGTAGTTTGCAGGTACTTTATTTTTCCCAAAGGGGATGACTATGCACTTTTTGGCATTTAGCTTGAGGCCATGATTTTGACACCAGGTATATGTCTCAGTGAGACCCTTCTGGAGGGTGTCTGTATCAGCCAGAGAATCAGTTATGGCCCCTAGTTTGCAGTTGTCTGCGAACTTGGTTAGCCATAGTCCTCCTATACTTGCCTGTACCTCTTAGAAGTATATACTGAACAGGAGAGGTCCTAGGACTGAGCCCTGGGGGACACCACTTGTAACCGGTTTAGAGTCGGACGTAGAGCCTGCAACTCTCACCATGTGGGTTCTATCCATGAGCCAGTTGGCAACCCATCTCGTGACGTAGGGGTTTATGCTCAAGCTGGTGAGCTTGTCTATAATACTAGAATAGGAAATTGTGTCAAAATCCTTTGTGAGGTCTAGGTAGGCTGTGTGGACCTCCTTTCCCTCATCTAATGCCTTTAGGTTACTGTCTCAAAGACGTCCACCAGGATTAGGAGGTATGATCTGCCCTTAACAAAGCCAGACTGGATAGGGTCCAAGGTTTGGAGGTTCCCAATGTCTCTGTTAATGAGTTCCATGATGATGCACTCCATAGCCTTGCAGACCAGGCTAATCAGGCTTATAGGGCAATAGTTTCCGGGGTCCATTGTGACTCCACCTTTGTGGAGTGGGATAACTGTGGCTGTGCGCCACTCTGTGGGTACGTAGCCTGTAGAGAGGCTGAGTTTGAACAGTGTGTTTAGGTGAGGAGTTAGTTCATTTTGGAGCTCTTGTAAGACACAGCCTGGGACACCGTCCAGTCCTATTGAAGCTATGTTTTTGGCTTTGGATAGGGCTGTTTTAACCTGTGTGTCGGTGATTGATGGGGCCCTACATGCTTCTGGTATGGTTATAGGCCCTTTAGAGGGTGAGAGGGGGGGTGAAGTTTGCACTAAACCTGTCTGCCAGAATGTTGGCAATATCAGTCAGTTCAGTGTATTCTGTGCCATTCTGCACTAACTCAGAGCAGATCTGAGAGTTTCCACTTAGGTTCTTGACATAGCTAAAGAACGCTTTGTGGTTATCTTTGGAGTCATTGGCAATTTTTCTTTCGAAACTAGCCTTGCATGATTTAATGAGGGATCATGATTTCTTGCTAATACTGATCAGGGATGTTTTTCCTTCTTGGGATTTTACTCTTTTCTGTACTAGTTTCCTCCTTCTATTGTATAGCTTGTTTATGGCAGGGGTCCACCAGACTGGTTTCCTTTTCTTGGAGGAGGGAGTCTTGGTTTTATTTGGGATAGCACAATCCATGCATTCCTGCAGATGCTCATAGAGTGCTATTGTAAAGGTTTCAGCAGCTTGGACAGCATTGTCCTTTAGCATGGGGGCTGTGAACCTTTCCACCTCGGTCTTAAGTAATGTGAAGTTTGCTTTTGAAAAGTTTTTCACTGTGGTTTCCTTGATTGGGGGTGGGGTGGAATGTGGATATCCAGAGTGATTAGTCTATGGTCTGATCTAACCAGCGAGGGGTTGACCTCTGGTGTGGACCGGTCGCCCATGTTGGTGATGACCAGGTCCAATATATTGCTCCCAATGGTGGAGGTGTTGACGAGGCAGCTAACTGTAACCTTCTCCTTGGCTAGCCTATTTAGTGGGACATCAGTGTGCCTGACTATAGAGTCACCTATTACTAGTGTGTTGGGTATGTTATTTTAGCTTAAGGGCTGTGATTGTGTAGGCACACTGATTATGTGAAGTATGTGTTTCATAGTTGGTGATGGGGTGTGGAGGTTGCTTAGATGCCTGCTTTGGAGGTCTCTGTTGCTTTTGCAGATTTTTATTTAGAGCCTGCGAGTATGTTTTCATGTATTCATGTGTGTTATTTGCCGGTGTTGGTTTATTAGGTCTATGTGAGATTGGTGGTGTGTTGCAAGTATTACCCTTCTCCTCTTGACTGTCAGTTCCAGTCTTGGGTTGAGAGGGCTTTGCCTCCAGTTTGGCTGTATAATTGCATCTCTCGCATATATTAGTGTTTGGTGGTAGGAGGAGAGGGTTGTCTGTGTACATAAGGCAGTTGTAACATTGCCTCAAAATGCCCAGATTCACCAGTTGGACTGGAGAGTACACCGGAAACTGCCCTTTGGACATACCTGAATAGGTAGAGTAAGCTGTTTTTCTGATTGGCTGGTGGGGACGAATAGAGAGCCTTGCTCTTCTAGACAGTATAGGGAGGATCTAGTGCTAGGGTTAATTAGTGCTTGCTATGAGTTTTATGCAAGTGTTTAACTGTGAAATTAATGGTTTGAGTGCCAAAGTTAAAGGTTTGTCTAGTTCCAAGGGAAAAATTGAAGAGTAGACTTCGTGGAGCCGAGAATAGTTTAACTCTATCTAACCGGCACTGCCCGGTGCGCAAAACCGTGCAAATGCGGTTTTTATAGCAGGGAAGTGAAAAAGATAGAAATTAGCCCAAAATGGCCAATAAACTACTAACCTCTGGGCTGAAACCACTCCTCCAGGGACAGGTAGGCTGTTCAAAGCTCCCTTCTCTCACAGGTGAACACAGAAACTTCCTTCTATCCAAGTAAGGTATGAGCAACACAGAAACTTGTAACACAGCCCTGGATTCAGCAATAACCTGAAAACTGGCCTATACTAGTTCAGAAAGGAGGGAAAAAGTTTATTTTTTTTTCAGAAAATAGAACAAATACAATCAAAGTTAGCCGAAAATGGCCAATAAACTACTAACTTCTGGGCTGAAACCACTCTTCCAGGGAAAGATAAGCTGCTCAAAGTTCCACTGTTTCACAGGTGAACAGAGAAACTTCCTTCTATCCAAGTAAGGTATGGGCAACACAGAAACTTGTAACATAGCCCTAGATTCAGCAATAACCTGAAAACTGGACTATACTAGTTTAGAAAGGTGGGAAACAAGCATATTTTTTTTTCAGAAAATAGAGCAGATACAATCAAAACAACACTTTAAATGCACAAAAAAGGCTATCACACTTTAGTGTGTAGCCTACAACAATTAAACTGATTATTTAAACACAAAAATGACTTAATCCAAGCGCAGGTATCAAATAAGTACAATATGTAGCAATAACAAACTTTTTAAATCACAGAAACACTAAAAAATTGGTATTTTAGGCGGAAGTAGTTAAGACAGAAAGAAAAGCAGAAAAATGATACTTAATCACTCCAAAGTCTCTCTTTTGTTTCTCTGCTGCTGTAGACTCTGCAGAACACCTGGAAGGCACTTGCTGAGCGGAATACAATGCAGTTTTTATAGCAGGGAAGTGGAAGAAATAGAAATTAGCCCAAAATGGTCAGTAAACTACTAACTTCTGGGCTGAAACCACTCCTCCAGGGACAGATAGGCTGCTCAAAGCTCCCCTTTCTCACAGGTGAACAATGAAACTTCCTTCTATCCAAGTAAGATATGGGCAGCACAGAAACTTGTAACATAGCCCTGGATTCAGAAGTGACCTGAAAACTGGATTATACTAGTTCAGAATAGTGGGAAACAAGTATATATATATATATATATATATATATATTTTTTTTTTTTTTTTTTTTCAGAAAATAGAGCAGATACAATTATAACAACACTTTACCCAATTAACCAGTTAAAAAGATCAAAACTGAGCCCTGTTCCAACAGTCTTCAATCAGACAAGTTCTAACTGCAGACACCTGCCACAAGGGTACAGAGAAACCTTCTCCAAAAAAGACGGCCTGGATCAGTGCACAAGTTATACAAACAAAGCTAGATCCAGCAGGCCTGAATCTAGTCTATGCTGCAGAAAACAAGGCGTACCGATTTCATAAAGAAATAGTTCAAGTAAGCATGTGCAATAAGCCTTTAAACAGAAATTCCCAGCTCACAAGGGCAGAATCTAGCCTCTCCTTCCACAAGAGTGCAGACCAGAAACCTTATTAATGTAAAATAACTGGCCTGAAGCCCAAGTGCTTAACCCAGAACTAATACACTTTTAGAATAACAGACACTGAGCCTTCAGTCAGCAGTTCCCAAATTAGAAGGATGCACGCTACCTGCCCTGCCACAACAGTACAGACCCCAAACCTTCTTAATGTAAAGCAACTGGTCTGAAGCCCAAGTGCTTAAACCAAAGGCCTTAGAATAACAGTTACAATTTAATCAGGCTACTAACAAGCAGTAATAAAGGCAGCAGAATAAATTCAATTGAGTACTTTTAAGAAGATGCAAAAGCAAAATAAGGTAATAAAGTAGGAAGAAACACAAATACAGCAAAGCAGATGAAGTGGAATTTTTTGTAGAAGGAGGAAACAGAGCAGATTAAGATACTATAGGGAAATGTCCTTCCCAAGTGCAATCTCTGTATACAGCAGAGGAGATGGGACTGGTAGGAGTATCTGAAATCAAAATATGATCTCACTGTACTCAGTTGAGTGAGCAAATGAGATGGGTCCAGGAGGAGTCTGCAAAAACAGATTTACAGCAGGGCCGGGCTACTCCAAAGCCACCAAGATTAACACTACAACAGGAAACAGGGAGGGAGGATGCAGAAATAACTGCAGATAGATAGAGACAAACAAGATTTACTGAATCAACGACACACAATATTTACTGAATCAAATCTTAAATATGTGCAGAGAAAAGTATACTTAAATCAGCTTGTGTCCAGTTGATATATGCAGACACGTCTCAGTAGCCAGCAATATTCAGATTAGGTCATGGTTACAATTTGCCTCCCAGAAAACAACAACAAGACCTCTCTACTTTTTTTTCTAAATGATTTGTATAGTTCATCAGATGAGGAATTGAAAGCACAACTGCAAGTGGTCAAAACATTTTCAAATGGTAAAATCCAATAACACTTCCTTGCAAGCTATAGGTCCCCCTCTATGGCCCAATAAACCCATACCATGTATTTAAACTTATTAGAAACAATAACCATCCAACCGAATACCATATTCATGGGTGACTTTAATTACTCTGCTATTAACTGAGAATCCTATACGACATCAAATGTACATGCACAGAGATCCCTGGATTTTGTAAACACAAACACCCCGTATCACTGGTCAGTATACCAACCAGGGATGCAACCATACTGGATCTGGTCTTCACTAATATTGAACACCCTATACTATAATGTCTTCCCTGGTAAGGTCAGACCACAAAATGGTCTGCTTTGAAGTAAAAATAACACCTGGACCCCCAGCTCAATCAGGAATATTCAGGAACTATACTAAGGCTAACCTCCTGCTATTAAGTGAGAACCTGCCAAAATTTCAAGCCCCTATAAACCCTGAGAACATTTCTGCCTATGTGGAACTGCTCACAGAAACCCTGTACAAGCATTTTAATAGCTGCATAGAGGCAGCTCTACCCACAGGAAGAAGTACAGAACTAACTCAAAAAACAAGCCACCCTGGTGGAATCACTAAATCAATCAGATGTAAAACAGGAGATAGAAAATCATGGCAAAAATTAGGAGATGCAGCACCCAAAAGATAAAAGCACTCTCATTAAACTAAACAAACAACTTGGAGGACAAATAAAGTCTACCAAAGCCAAATCTGAGGTAAGTTTGGCCTCCCAAGCCAAGGACAACCACAAAGCATTCTTTAGCTGTGTCCACAATCTCAAAGGTAATACACAATTGTATGCAGAGCTCATTCTAAATGTTGCCACCTATACTGAGCCAGAAGATATAGCAAACCTCCTGGCTAATAAATTTGGCTCCAACTTTACTCCTCTCTCCCCCTCAACCTTCCCTCAGGAAATATCATCAAATATAAATCCCCCTACTATCACTAGGGAACAGGTCCTTAATGCTCTCTTTAAGACCAAGAACACTGCATCAATTGGCCTAGACAATATCCCAAGATGCCTTCTAAATAACATGAAACATGACCAATCAGGGCCTCTGAAATTTCTATTTAACTGTAGCCTCCAAACAGGCTTCATGCCTCATGAATGGAGAAAGGCAACAGTCATCCTTCTGCACAAAGGTGGGCCATCTACAGACCCTGGAAACTACAGACCCATAAGTCTCACTAGTCTTATATGTAAAGCCAAGGAAAGAATTATCATGGTGATGATCAACAGAGATATAGTAAACCTCCAGACACTGGACCCAACCCAGTTTGGTTTCGTCAAGGGCAAATCATGTCTGCTTAACCTGGTGGACTTCTTTGAGAAGGTCAATAAAGCAATGGATAAGGGCAAAATTGTTCACACTGCCTACCTTGACCTGGCCAAGGCATTTGACGCAATACCCCACTCGGGCATTGTTGACAAACTCAGGAGGCTAGGTACAAACCCATATGTCACCCGGTGGATAGCCAACTGACTCACAGACAGGACCCAGGAAGTTAGAACTGGGGAGTCCACCTCTACAAAGAGGCCAGTCACAAGTGGATTTCCTCAGGGGACCAGTCCTTGAACCGCTCCTTTTTGGCATTCACTTCTCAGAAGTCACAGCCAATGTCAGTGATCTCTGGCTCACTAAATTTGTAGATGATTGCAAATTAGGAGTTGTCTTTGAATCTCACACTGACACAAATTTTCTTCAGGAGGGGCTGACACCGACAAATAACTGGTGTCAAAGCCATTGACTAAAACTAAATGCCAAGAAATGCATAATATCCCTTGGGAAGTCATCCATCCCTGGTAACTATCATATTGACAACACACCCCTTAGAGTTGACCCAGTAGTCAGGGACTTAGGGGCACATATAGATAGTAATCTAGCCTTTGATCATCATGTGTCTACAGTGGAGAGGAAATAATTCTATGTTGTGCAACTTCTAAATAAAGGTGCATCATCTAAGTCCAAGGAAGTCATTGTTCCACTGTATTCAGCATTCGTCAGACCTATCATTAAGTACAATGGACCATTTGGTATGTACCTAACCAGGAATATCCAACAACTGGAATGTCCACAGAGGTTCCTCACTAAAAGAATACAGGGCATAAGTAATATGTCCTACGCAGACCGCCTCAAGGCCCTATTCCTGTATTCTGTCTCCTACATGCTTTTGAAGGGATATCTATGCCTGGCATACAGGGCATTGTCTGACCCCACTCTGATGAACCTCCTGCATATCCACAAAACAAACAGCATCAGAATTACCCGATCTAAAGACTTAAACCTTGCCTGTGATATAAATAGGTCCTGCTGGAGAGATAGGTATGTATCTCAGAGACTACCCCATCTATAGAACAGGCTTCCCATCCGTGTGAAGCAGAGTTCCTCCCTAAACCAATTCAAGTGCAACTTGAACAATTAGATGGGAAAACCATTCAATTCATCCCTGGTTTGGCACCTATGTCTCTGATGCAAACAGGTAACCTGTAAATGGTTCATCTCCCAGGCACATGCTTAGACTCATTAAGGGTAGCAGAACTTGTCAGAAATTTGGGATGCATGGCTAGGCTTAAAAAGGCCCTTGTGGTTGTTAGCCTAGTAAACACCTATGAACCTATATAAGAACGTCATTTGGTCTTGATAAATGTGCAGAAGCAACCTTTAAAGCAGGAAAACTGCAACACCAAGAAAACATCAGTTTGGGACAGGAATGTGATATAAAAGACTTAAGCAAGAGGGAGTGTGTAAATATTTGGGAATTGATGAATTGTCAACAATAAAGCATGAACAAATGTAAATAAAACTTGGTAAGGAATATTTTAGAAGACTTAAATGAATACTGAAAACAACGTTGACATCTTGGAACAAAGTTCAAGCTATAAACCAATTTGCTCTTCCTGTCCTTATTTACAGTTTTGGAGTGATTGAGTAGCCTCAAAAGGTGTTTATTAGATTGAACAGGAAAAAAAAAGGATGCTATGATTTATGAAAATCAGTGTATACCAAGACTATATATTCCCCGTTCTGAAGGAGGTATGGGCCTCCTCCAAACTGAGAACATGTATAGATATGCAATAGTGGGAGTGCATATATATATCTGCTGACCTCACAAGACCCAAACACAGTAAAAGTTTTGAAACATGAGGAGAATAAGTATAAGATTACTTCTCTGCTTAGTTTAGCAGAAGCATATCAGTGTCAAGTGGGAATGGAAACCAAACCAGAAGTAGATAAAAATCAGGCAGCAACTGAATGTGCCAAAAAAAATAAAAGAAAGAATATAAGGTGAAGGATCAAATGAGAATGTAAGAAATGTGGAAAATGCATAAATATAGTTGCAAGTATAGAAAACTCTTGGAACAACCTCATATTGATCAGGACTGGATGCAGAAATGGTTATGGAGAGGTAAATTTAAACCAAAAGATGAAAGGTTAATATTAGTGGCCCAAGATAGTGGACTACATACAGGTTTTTACAAAGTTCATTGAACATGTGGGAGAAACTGACAAATGTAGATTTTGTAAAACAGAATTGGAAACAGTCGCACATCTTGTTGCTGGTTGTGATACACTAATGGCAGAAGGACTGTATACTGAAAGGCATAATAATGTGACAAGACTGTCGTATTGGGGATTGTGCAAACATTATAATATCGAAGTAGCTGAAAAACACTGAAAACATGAGCAACAAAGCATCATAGAAAATGATAAGTTTACATCACATGGGATTACCCCTTACCAACAGTTCAAAAATTAGATGCGAGAAAACCAGATATAGTGGTCCATGAAAAGAAGACAAAAGTAACATTGATCATTAAAATTACTACACCCAGTGACCACAGTGTCTTACATACAGAGAGACACAAAGTCATAAAATACAGGATTTCCAAGCAAAAACAAGGGCAATGTGGAAGGAGGATACCCAGACATTTCCAATAGTAGTAGCAGCAATGGGTCTTATAGAAAAAGAATTTACAATCGTACTTAGATATATTACCAATACATGTAACTTCTTATGACTTTCAGAAGGAGTTATTACTGGGCACATTGCAGGTGCTGCAAAGAGCACTCCTGGCTAACATCAAAGATCGAAACAATACTAATTTCATGGACTTTAATCATACTTTGACTTAGGAATGGGGTTGATTCCTGTCATAGTATTGGTAACCCAAAAGACTTGGAGAAATTAAAAAAGAAAGAAGCATCCTGGAATTTTCTCAGGGCCCATCAAATCAGTGTTCTTGGCCTTAGACAGAGCAGTGAGGAACTGCTCCCTAGTGATAGCTGGTGGAAAAATGGTGGTTTGGTATTTCCTGGGAGGTGACTGGGAGTGACGGGGTAAATTTGGAGCTAAATTTATTATTCAGTAGATTTGCCATCTCCTCTACCTCCATATAGGTGGTTCTATTCACCATTAGTTAGGCACATTATTAGGTGCTGACTTTAAGGATGCACATATAACTGAAGAAAAACGATGGTTGTTCTTAGCTTGGGAGGCTATTTTTATCTCAAATTTGGCTTTAGTGGGCTTGATTAGTCCCCGGAGTTGCTTGTTCAGATTTTTGAAGAATTTTTTACCTTGATGGGCAATGCCCTTCCTGTTTTTGAACATGATTTGTTTCTGCTCTTATACAACCTATTCAGACTGGGATTCTACCAGGGTTGCTTGTTTTTAGAGGTTGTCCTATGTTTATTTTGAGAGGGTGCAGCTGTCTCTGTGCAGCTACATTTATGATTGTACAGGGTTTCTGTGAACAGTTCTGCATAGGCAACCTTGTTCTCAATGCTTGAGGAGCTTGGAATTTTGCTGTACTGTCACTTAGAAGGAAGTTGTTAATAATGAGAAATAGCTGAATGTTGCTACAAGTGGCACGCTACACAATAGTCTAAGCAATCACCAGCTAAGCTAAATAATCAGACACCTCAAATAGCGCCACCATGTACAACATTGTACCACAGTCAGAAACCTCAGTAACTTCAATAAAGAAACTTTTACTTCCAACCTCACCCAGATCAACAAGTCCCCAACTTAAAACTCTTCCCCTTGATGAGGCAGTAGACACATTTAATACAATATATCTAAATATTATGACAGAGCAAGCTACAATTGAGAGCCAAACGCTTTCAAAATAAACATTTTATAAATATGGCAACCTCCCTCCTACAAAACAAAACTACTACAAATATATCCATCCCACTCCAATCATTGAAGTTACAACAGACCTTCACATTTCCTCCTGTGCTGGCATCTATAATTAAAAAGTACCTATACACCCTTAAGACAACAACAACTGCTGCTGACAACTTTCATCAGAATACCACATGGTCCTGCAGATAGCCTTGCATATCCTGTCTTGATTCTAATAAACTGCTCTATCCAAGAAAAATATGTCTGCACCTTATGGGAAAAAAACTATATAATACCCCTCCATAAAGGCAGGTCATCAACCAAGTTCACAAAGTATAGACCAATTGTCATTCTGTCACCCTTATCCAAAATCTTGGAAAGATGTATTCACTCTGAGCTTACTTCATACATTACTTCTCATAACCTCCCATCTCCCTTAGAGCAGTGTTTCAGACCCAATCACAGTACAACCACTCCCTTATAAGGTTCACAGATATAATAAATCACAATAGAAATTCAGGTATTCTAACCTCAGCCCTATTTCTGGATCTTTCCAAGGCATTCAACAAAGTCAATCATCAAATTTTCCTAACTATACCCTCTTCCTACGGGCTATCACCCTCCTCACGTAACTGGTGTCTTGATTATCTCACTAATAGATCCCAAGCAGTGAAATTTCAAGATGATTTCTCCTTTCTTTCATATGTATTTGTTGGAGTCCCACAAGGCTCCATTCTAGGATCACTACAGTTAACCTATTTATCAGTGACCTAAACACAGCAGCCCAAAAAAGGCCACCATAGTACAATACACCAATGACTCCACTCTAATATGTGCTGCTAGGACACTAGCCATGCTCCAAACACTCACCCAGAAATCCTCCTCCTCCTCCATAGAGGCTTGGATGAGGTCATGTATAATTCCCAGTTAATGCTGGGGTTGTTAAAAGTCACCCATAAATATTGTGTTAGATTGAATGTGGAGTGTCTCCAATTCATTTGAGTATGTGTTATTGGCTTCCTGGGTTATGGAGGGGAACCTATAGCTTGCAAGAAAATGGTATAAAACTTTATTTATGATAAGTTGGATGTGGAAAAGCTCAAGAGTATCATACTGTTTGATCAACCTTAAGGTGTGTTTGTGTTTGATGTAAATTGAGACAATAGCAATAATAACAATCCTAGTAATATACTTATCTGTACAGCAAAAATGAAAATATCTCTAATACTACGTAGGTTTAAGAAATAGTGAAGAAATATCCTCCATAGAAACTTAGATCGACTACTCAAAACTCTTTGGGAATCCAAAAATAGAAAACTAAACTATTACTGCTCACCCCAACTCTCTCTCATCCTAAAAAAAAAAACTACTATTAATATGCTGTCATCCAAAAAGACCAGTATGGAACTGGTATCCCACACCCAACTCCTAGGTGTGATTATAGACGAGCACCTAAAATTTGATCTCCACCTTCAGCAGACCATAAAGAGGACACAATGAAAGCTAGGCTGCCTCTGTAGAGTAAAACATTACCTTACTAACTCTGCTAGACAAAATATACCTACATTTTTTCTCCTTCTTGCCCTATTATATCCTTCTCCCATTCTAACCACACTCAATTTCTCTCTATCAGCCAAACTAGAATAATCCAACAATAAAGTAGTCAAAATTTCAACCATCCAGCAATATAGATCACATCATTGTCTCTCTCTAGTACAACTAAACTGACTCAGACTAAATAAATCTCTATTGTACCCACTATTAATTGCAATCTTCAAACTACTGCACAAGCCTGAAAAATTCCCATCTCTTCACTCCATCATTCAACCTTACAGTACTGAGACCCTTACGTTCCACTGATAAATCACTTCTCTCCATAACTAAGCCTAATAACAATGCAGGATACTCCCTGTATTCACACTGGATTGCTAGTACCTGGAATACCATTCCACTCCACTTAAGAACATTTTGCAGCCTAAAAGACTTTAAATGCCAGCTGATGCAACACCTGATAGATAAATGGTTCTGCCCCTGAACCACCCCTAGTTAAACAGGTACATAACTGTATGAATTTGTGCCATAACTCACTGTTGTACAAAACATAATGTACTATTATCACAACTATGACCTTTGCTACTATCTCATCTCTTTTATTTTTCTTGCGACTTCTCCCCTCCTACCTTTCTTTGGGCTGCTCTGATCCCTTATATTATCTCTCTATGTCCTAGATTTTTCACAAGTCTTTATAACAACAAATATTCTTACTCAAACCCTGACAGTCTATGCATACTGATGATACTCCACTGCATATACTTCCTTGTTTTAAAAATGTATTCATATACAACACATGTACTTATTTTTAATTGAAACTGTTTGCAAATGATGTAACTGATGTCAGTAATGTCTAAATAATGGAACTGTTGCTCATGAATGAATTTGGCTGTAAAAAAATGTTGAAATAATGGAAATGGTGTCCATGATGATAATGGAGTTTTTCTCTCCAGGCCTCCACTGAAAAAGGGCAATGCTCAAGCAGGCTTTCCATGTAAATAAATGTAAAAAAATAAATAAACTATAACATTCATGAAGAAACTACACTGAAAATATTAGTCAAAATGAAAAGCCTGAAGAAATTAATACAAGCAGAATCCTACCTGTATCTATCTTTTACAGCAGGATATCATCCCCAAGACAGTATTCACATTCACTTCACAATCAGAGCATTCATCGATATTATTAATGAAATGGTCCACTGCCATAGCTCTTGATGGTGGCCTGTGGACATTTGTGGATAATCTGGCCTGTGACATTGGCAGAAGAACAAAGAGTCTTTGTCTTATAAATTTACATATTATCTTAGCAGTTTAGCTTATTCAAAGACAAATGGGCTAACAAGTATTTTTTTTTGGGGGGGGGTGTTAAAAGCAAGTTAAACTAGTGGTAATATTTCCCTTGTTCTAAGCAAATAGAAAAAAAGAGAACTAACTATATATACAACAAACGATTACATTTAAAAACCAAAACCCAACAGAATTAACCTGCCCATTCGGAGCAGAAATCAAATTATTACCTTTTGTCTGAACAGCAGTAGGTTAAAGTAGTTAGAGGGAATAGGTATATACAGCTACAAATAGGAGACTGGAATGTATAACATGTATCCCTTCAAAATACAACAGCACCTTGAGGCACAGAAAACTCATTTGACTTCATTGAATTGTTTTAGTTATTATCAAATTTCAATGTACCTTCAAGCTTATTTCTTTTTAATTTCTAAACTTTTAGAAGCATCATTAGTTACCTTTTACTTACATAACTTACCTGAATTTTGATTTTTGTTTTTTAAATAGTTTTGGAAGAGGAGGAACTAAGTAAGAGATGGAGAACAGAAAAAAAATGAACAACTTCAAAATAATATCTGCCTCTCAGGAAGTCCATTCAGTACTGCTTTCATTTTGATATTATAACTTTAGAAGAAGTATAGAAAATACTACATTTAAAAACATTTATCATTCCTCAAACAAATGAGGTACCTGGTGTGATTATCTGAAAAAATTGTCACCTGTAGCCATACTTTCTAGCCTGTTTTGAATGATGCATACAAACCTTTCAAAATAAAATAAGGTTTAAATAAACCTACATGTCACAATGGAAAATATTACACTGTAACAATTAAATCACGAGAAATGTATATTCTCAGTTCTGTCTCAATTATTGACAGAGAAAATGTTCTTCCAAGTATTATTTACTTGCCTTTCAAAATCAGTAAGAGTCCCAAGAAGGATAAATTACTGTTTTGGGAAATGAATATAATGAAGACATATACTAAACAAAGCTGCAGAAAGGCATCTGTACTCTTCAGAGTGGCAAAATAGGGTACATATTACATTATCAAACTTTTAAAAGTTTGAATGTCATACGGTCGACACCATATGATTGAACCTTTAAAAGTTTGAACGTTTCAACGGAGATCTCCGTACAGTGTGGAATGGGAAACTTTCCCTTTCGTACACTGTAGTGCGATCTCGGAGTTGGTATATTTAAAGAGCGGGCTGTTTGGTGGGAGCAGGGGGGGTTGCCCCCCTGCTTAAAATGGTCAAGTAGTTTTTTTCTGTTGTTTATTTTTTCCCTTTTCGAACTTTTAAAAGTTCGATCATATGTCTACGACCATATGATGTTCAAACTTTTAAAAGTTTGATAACATAATATACAGCCACAAAATATACTGTTTTGGGATATACCTTCACTACAGACCTAAGGGGAGGCTTATTTCTTAAGTGGGATTATTTGACTTTGGAATTTTCGTTGATGTTGGCTTGGCTCTGAAAGTAGTACCCAAGTGTAAGAAATTCAGTGCTGAACATCTAGGATGAAAAAAAAGAAGTGCATAGGTCAATACAAGGCCATTGATCAAGAGGATCATTAGTGGCCCTGGCAAAATACCCAACTTGTATGTACTCATTGACATGATTAATTTATACCTAGTTTAGTCCCTTTCAATGAAGGTTTGAGGACTTTGTTTACAATTCCCCATTCATTTATGCAGGTTAAATTTAAAGAGAGTCATGGACCCCTTTCCTTTACCTCCAAAGGAAGTCTATCCATAAAAGAAATATTCTCTGGGATATATATGTATCTTGCCAGCAGGTTCTATGTTTTGGTGTTTCTTTGCTACTAATTACAACAGTTCATGCTGTTTCTCAATACAATGTTATAGCCTTGGAGTAAAATGTAGAAAAGAAGGCTCAAATAACACAATATCTTCTCACTCAGGTTAGAAAGAACTGTAACTAAAAAAAAAAAAAAAAAACAGACAACAAGTAAATGGTAATTCTGCAGAATTGTACTCCTGAAACTGTAACAATTAAATGCAGAAAGCTGGGGCTTCGTCTTTTTCTGAAAACATTTCAAACCTGCATAAACTAAATCACTACTGGTGATTCACTGCTAGTTATTACCACCCAAACTCTCATTCGGTGATCATTTTAAAACCTGGTGATTTTAAGCTGCCCAACTCTACTGTAAATTGAGCAGAAAAGCTCCTCCCTTTCTATGCTGCTGTTGATATCTTGAATTATTTATTTGCCTGTCCTTGTGCTTATATTGAAAAAGTGCATTTTGCCACTCATTGTTTGTTCTACTGATTTACTTGCTCTGAATTCATTATTTAGCTAGCTGCTGGATAAAGTAGTGTATTTGTACACTCTAGCAAACACTTGTTTTTACATCGAGAGGTCAGTAGATTTTTCATCTAGTGCACTGGGAGGTAACCCGGTCTGTTTAAGTTGGGAAAACACTTAAGATTTCTGCATGTAGTTTTATTGTCTGGTGGGCTTATTAATCAGCTTATCTTGTGTTTAGTGCTTTTATAATTTACAGTGGATATAAAATGTGTACATGTCCCTGTTAAAATGCCAGATTTTTGTGATATAAAAAAATGAGATAAAAAATGAAATAAATCATTTCAAAACTTTTCCCACCTTTAATGTGACCTATAACCTATACAATTCAATTGAAAAACAAACAAATCTGTTAGGAGAAAAATATAAAAAATAAAAAAGTATACAATAAGCTGGTTGCATAAGTGTGCACACCCTTAAACTAATACTTTGTTGAAGCACCTTTTGATTTAATTACAGCATTTAGTCTTCTTGGATACACACCTGCCATCAATTAAAGACACTCTGATTAACCCAAAATAAAGTTCAGCTGTCCTAGTAGGATTTTCCTGACATTTACTCAGTTGCCTGCTACAGCAAAAGCCATGGTTTACAGAGAGCTTACAAAGCATCAAAGGGATCTCATTGTTGAAAGGGATCAGTCAGGAGAAGGGTACAACACAATTTCCACAGCATTGGATATACCATGGAACACAGTGAAGACAGTCATCAAAAAGAGAAGAAAGTGTGGGATAACGGTGACATTGCAAAGAACTGGATGTCCCTCCAAAATTGATAAAAAGGCAAGACAAAAACTGTCAGGGAGGCTGCCAAGAGACCTACAGCAACACTGAAGGAGCTGCAGGAATTTCTGTCAAGTACTGGCTGTGTACTACATTTGACTACAATCGCTCATATTTTGCATATGTCTGGGCTATGGGGTAGTGTTGCAAGATGGAAGCCTTTTCTTACACAGAAAAACATCCAGGCCAAGCTAAAATTTGGAAAACAATACAAGTCTCCTAAAAGCATGTGGGAAAATGTGTTATAGTCTGATGAAACCAAGGTTGAATTTTTTGGCCACAATTCCAAAAGGTATGTTTGGCACAAAAACAACACTTCGCATCACCAAAAGAACACCATCCCCACGGTGAAGCATGGTGGTGGTGGTAGTATCATGCTTTGGGGTTGCTTTTCTTCAGCTGGAACTGGGGCTTTAGTCAAGGTGGAGGGAATTATGAACAGTTCCAAATACCAGTCACTTTTGGCCTAAAACTTTCAGGCATCTGCTAGAAAGCTGAAGATGAAGTGAAATTTCACCTTTCAACATGAAAATGACCCCAAGCATACATCCAAATCAACAAAAGAATGGCTTCACCAGAAGAAAAATAAAGTTTTAGAATGGCCCAGCCAGAGCCCAGACCTAAATCCAATAGAAAATCTGTGGGGTGACTTGAAGAGGGCTGTGCACAAGAGATGCTCTCCCAATCTGACAGATTAGAAGTGCTTTTGCAAGGAAGAGTGGTCAAATATTGCCAAGTTAAGATGTGCCATGCTGACAGACTTCTACCCAAGAAGACTGAATGCTGTAATTAAATCAAAAGGTGCTTCAACAAAGTATTAGTTTAAGGCCAGCTTATTGTGCATTTTTTATTTTTTATATTTTTCGCCTAACAGATTTGTTTGTTTTTCAATTGATTTGTACAGGTTGTAGGTCTCATTAAATGTGAGAAAAGTTTTGAAATGATTTATTGTGGTCTCATTTTTTATATCACAAAACCTGGCATTTTAACAGTGGTGTATACACTTTTTATATCCACTGTATGTACAAGTGAGTGGCTCTTGGTTCATTTATACAGAGTGAAGTACTTTTATAGAATAATCATACTTTTATAAGCTGTTTAAAGTACATTGCTGTAGCCTTATCTTTAACTTTGTTTGTGGTAGCATTTTGTATCTTTTAAGTTTGTTTGTGGTAGCATTTCACTCAGGACACTCCTTTACTGTGCTTTTATATTAGGAGGACTGCGATTATTTGTCTAGTGGTACATGTTTACCTGGACTATCTGAACTGGAAAGCACACAAAAGGACTCTAAATATTTTTTTTGTACTTCTGTTATATACTGTTACTGTACTTTAGCAGTTTCAGAAAAAATTATACTGTCTGGTACTTTAAGTAGATGACCACATTGTATTACATTATATCAGTTAGTTGTAGGGCTGTTGTATGTAGTTTGGTCTTGTTATACTTGGTCACCAAACCAGCTATTCTACAATAAAAAGGAGTTTTTCTGTACCCTTGTGGCAGAAGTATGCTGATTTAACCTGTCTGAGTTGGTGATTGCTGCTGGAAGGCTTATTGTGTGCTTAAGAAAAGCTTTATTTGAATTTATATTGTATTTGTTATTACTGTTTGTAGGTAGGAAGGGATAGTTTAACAAGATTTACTTTGATTCACATTTTGTTGTTTTACCTTTAATTTCACTGTTGGTTGTTAGAAAGGGATAGGTGTTAGACAGACAAGCTCCAGCTACAGCCTTTGTCTTGCTTGCAGAACTTATATGGTCAGAACAACTGTACTGTACTTACTTTAGTATTTAGTTGTATATTGTTTGTGTGATTTTTGTCATAGAAGTTGATTTAAGTTCTCTTTGAATTCTGTGGTCACTGATTTGATTATTCTTTTCTTTTACAATATTTTATTCATTTGAAGCTGAATATGGATTCCTTAAATTAGTATGCAATTAAAGATTTGCTAATGCACAAATATCTTGTACAGTGTAATAAATGCTATGCATATTTAAAGGTAACAGCTGATAACACTGGTGATCTCTGCTCCTCATGTCAAAAGTTGGATGATTTTCTTAGCATTTTCAGAAATAAATCTAGACTTAATAATGATTGCACTTTTGCAGTTGGCATGACTTGGCAAACTGTTGTTGCATATATTAATGACTGGACTAGTGAGATAAATAACGTTAAGCAAAGAACAAATATAACACATTTAGGAGATGATGTATCTATTGTCTGCAAAGATCATTCAACCCCTATGAAACAAGACGATGCCCCTGACAACTTTGGAATTCTGGTTGCATGTATTCATCAATCTGAGGATTCAGTTTGTTTAGAAGGAAACAAAAAAAGAAAGAAAGGAAGAAGTTCACAACAAATAACAAGGAAGAAAAATAAACTGATCAATGTCTGTAAAGTAAAGAGAATATGTACTAAAAAAGACACTGATTTGTTATGTAACACACAGGTTACAGGGAATGATAATATTTTTTCTGTCAGAAAACATTCAGTCTGCAAAAAAAGGCATAATTTTTCTAACAGATAAGGTAGGAAATGAGGCAAGTGGCAGGTGAAAAGGAAGAAATCAAAATTGAACATGGAAGGATTGAGGAACATTACTGTAAGAAAAAAGAAAAGAAAGACAGTGGTTGACTACATGGCTTAAGCTGTTGTTGTATAATGCTAGCTGGATGAGAATTTAATACACAGTGGAAACAGTCGGATTAATAAGACTAATGGTGAAGAAGATCTATCCTTCGTAACAACTGATAGAGCAGATATTACTGTATTAGAAGCTGAAGATTCTTCAGAGTTGGTCAGCAAAGATATTCTTGTCATTGGGGATTCAATTATTAGAGGAACTGATACTTATTTTTGCAGAAAAGATCCTATAGAAAAGGTAGTCAGGTCACCATGAATGAAAAGATTTTTGGGTAAATACCTACATGGAGGAAATCATGGAGGAAATGCCCTGTTTTAAAAAATGGAAATGTGTAGAGCATCCAAGCCTAGGTTTGGGCACACATGTGTTCAGACAGGAGGGTGTCCATTTGTAAGATCAGGGAAGACTTTTTGCAGCAGATATTTTGCAGTATTTGACATACACTAGGCAGGATTTTTGCCAGGTCAAAAATTTAACAGTTCACAGATAACAACATTTGATGTATCTCTGATGGTTGTAAAAGCTGGAAGCATTAATAATAAAGTTTTTTTTATTGGAAAATTTGCTACATTCCTACAAGATTGATATTGTTATTGTTTGTGAAACATGGTTAAAGAACAGTGACTTGAAACCTGTTCTGTCAGGGCATAAATGTTTTTACTGTAGCAGACATTCTAACAAAAAATCAGGTGGAGGTGTTATGATAAGGATTAAAGATAGTTATGAGACCTATGATTATTACATGTCAGTGATAACACCAATACTATAGACTATGTAACTGTGACAATAAAGACAACCCTGGAACATATAACAATTGTTGGAGTGTATAGACCACCAAAGTCAAGTGCAAATGACCTAGATGTATTCATACATTTCTTGCAAGAAACACAGGAGGGAAGAATAATATTAGCTAGGGACTTAAATTTACCAGAAACAGACTGGAATAATATTGTTTCAACAATGTTAGTAAGGAAATTATTCACAATGTATATTCAGGAACAACTGCTTCAGGCTGTAAAAACAAATACCAGGAGATGGAAAATACTAGACATTGTTTATGTTCCTAAAGAAATTATTGTTACTTCAAGTCAAGTTTTACCACCATTGATGTGCAGTGATCTTGGGGTTATAAAGGTTAATTTGTTGCTAGATAATTCTGCCAAACTGAAATCTAAACCAATGCACAGAAGGTTAATTGCAGATTATAGGGAAGCAAAACAGTCACTGTGTAAAACTAACTCGAGTGAGCTGTTCAGTGGAAAAATTTCAGATGGAATGTGGAAAGCTTTGAAGGAAAAATTGTTTGAGTGCAAAAAGAAAAAGTTTAACATCAGGATCTAGGAATATAACGTCAGGGGGATATATTCCCATAAGAACAAGATATCTGATTAAGGTGAGAGACAAAAAATATAAGAAATGGAAGAGAGATCAAACTTCAACTTTGAAAACTGAAATAAACAAGCTGGACAAACAGATTAAGCATAGTGTGAGATAAGATCAAGAGCATTTTAAAGAACATTTATATAAAGATATTGAGCATAATAGCAAACCTTTTTATAGATAACATAAGATGTGGAAAGAGTAAAGACATACAAATTGATAAACTGTGTGCAGTTTCTAAAATGTATTCTCAGACACGACAGATTAGAGATATATTTACAAAATCTTATGCAAAACAGTTTGGCTCCCCAAAAGGGATGATAAGTTGTCCAAGTGACATCAAGGTAACCCCAGATACAATCAAATTAGATTATATTGAAAAAGAACTGCACAAACTGAGTGCAAACAAAGCACAGGCAGGAGATGGAATTAGTAATAATGACGTGAGAACACTACAGTTCCAGTATATTTATTATTCACTAGGTCATATAAATATGGGGAGATTCTCAAGATTGGAGTCATGCACTTATTAAACCTGTCTTTATGGGAAAGGGGAGTAGGACAAACTCAGAGTCATATAGACCCTTAAGTCTACTTTCATGTTGTGGAAAAATAATGGTGAAGTAATATTGGATGTTAGTGTCAGAATTGGACAGGTTGCACCTTGAAACCATATATCAGTAGGCATATGTTGAAAATAGATCTACTGCCACCTGTAGCATGATATTCTATAACAATATAATAACAGCTTTGAATGAAAAATTGTGCTGTGATATAATTTATATAGATTTAACTTCAGCATTTGACAGGGTCATACACAAAACACTAATCAATACATTAGTACAACTGGGTATTGATGTACTCTTGATAAGATGGATAGCTGCATGGCTTACAAATAGGCCATGGCAAGTATCATACAGCAACTGGACAGGTGAAATCCTTGGTTACAGTCAGGGTGTCCCACAGGGCTCTATCCAAGGCCCTTACTTGTTTAAATTGTATCTTTCAGGCCTAACTTTTTCATCTGAGGTGTTCTACAGTCTATATGCAGATGACCTGAAATTGGGTAAACTGATTACATGCGTTACAGACAAGGCACAGCTACAAAATAACTTGGCTACCTTGACCATTTGGGCACAGGAGAATAATATGCTGATAAATACATTAAAAACGAAGCATATGAGATTTGGGAGACATAAACTGAAAGGTGAATATTTAATACAGCACACAGTGATTGAAACTGTAGATTCATTTGAGGACCTGGGTATATGGGCAGATCCAGCTATGAGTTTTTCTAATCATATGAATCAATTGGTTAATGATAGTTATAGGTGTATAAAAAGATTTTTAATGTCTAGGAAACCAAAAATGATGAAGTCATTGTTTGTTAGTTACATTAGACTGAAACTTGCGTATGGAATAACAATATGGAAACCCTATAAGAAAACAAGCATGAGTAAACTGGAAAGAGTACAGCAGAAATATCCCAAGGACATCTACAGATGTGAAAATTTAAGTTATTATGAAAGACTAAAATATCTGAACTTGTACAGTGTCTCTTATAGATATCTAAGAGGTGATATCAGGTATGTAGGGCATTTAGAGACAACTACCTCTGGGAATGTTTGGGATTATAAAAAGAAAACCTATATAGAAGATTTTATAGGAATGAGAAGTGTACTTGCTGGTTCTCTGACAGAGTAGCTGATGCATGGAATAGACTACCAAATTACATTAGGGCGAGTACTAGTTTAGATGTTTTTAAGAACAGCCTGGACACTTACTATGGGAACAAGTGTTTTGGTATATTAGCAAGCTAGAAGGGCATTAATGCCCATGCTTGAAATATGTGTATGTATGTATGTATGTAAAACTTGTTTCTCTTTGCTCATATTTAAGCTTGGTGTCAGTTAGCAGAGCCCCGTATAGATACAAAAGTCTAGAAGCTCAGTATTTTCCTAAACAGCTGTCAGTGAAACCCTTCCAAGCTTTAGTGCTGCTTTAGGAGCAACTGAACAGTGTTACCTTATTGATCAACTTTAGCCTACACAAAGTATAGGTCCCTCTTGTATTCCCGGCACTACCAGCACAGTCCTGTCAAATTAACCCATTCTCTTCCCTAATAAAATATACAGTAGAAGCCTGTTATCATGGATGGGCAATTTCTCATCATCTCTGTGGCCAGCCTAATAGACATGAACATCCTGAGGCAATTTAGCAATTGTCTCATGTATACTGGCAACCACTTACTCCTGAAACAAACAAATATTTTATGTGAGAGCTGTAGTTACACTATGAAATTTGAGGCAAGACTTCCACATAAGGACAAATCAAATGCCCAACAGGTTGTCAGCACACACATACTTCCCACACTAAATAAGGACACGATACATAAACCTACATATGTGGAGGTACTCACTAGTAACATACCAAAAGATCAGAGGCCTCCCGAATGGAAACCACTTCCACTAAGGACAATGCAAAAAAACAACCACAACACATAATAACATACACACCAGCATCTCAACAAATAAGCCCATAAGATGTAACACCACAAAACCTAATGTATTGGTCATTAAGTGACTCCATTGTAAGGCATACGGATGTTTCCATCACCAGGCTGGATAAGGAACAGGTTACGGTTAGCTGCCTGTCAGGTGCCAGGATCCATCAAGTCACTCAATAACATACACACCAGTATCGCAACAAATAAGCCCATAAGGTGTAACACCACAAAAGCTAATGTATTGGTCATTAAGTGACTCCATTGTAAGGCATACAGATGTTTCCATCACCAGGCTGGATAAGGAACAGGTTACGGTTAGCTGCCTGTCAGGTGCCAGGATCCATCAAGTCACTCAATCACAAGTACTGGTATGACTCTGTCATAGTCCATGTGTGGATGAATGACTTGAGATGTACCTCACTGGACTATATGAAGAGAGACATGACTGAGCTCTCAGATTATGTGTCACAGGGTGGTATAAGCCTCATCTTAAGCAGTATTCTACCTTCTCCAAGGATGATGCCACAATACAAACAAAAAAAAATATTGCCTTTAACAATTAGTTTATCTTCTGGTGTCAGTCCAAGGGGATCCAATATGTGTCAGCCTGGGATGACATGGTCAACAGACCATGGTGCTTTGCAAAAGTTGGTCTGCACCTGTTTCCTCTAGGCTTTCTGATACCAGCAAAGGCATTAGCCACCCCTTTTGTGCCTCTTTTAGGCAGTGTCAAAATAACCAACCTCCCAACATAACAAAATCCACTCTAGATAAATGCAAGGTAGTACTGCTCATACCTATAAACCTCTAAGTGCAAGAAATCTGGGCAAAACCTAATATAATAGGGAGACAAAGGCCCCAAAATAGGGACATATTTTAAATATTGCTCTTATAAATTTAGAAGGTGGATAGAATAACTGGATTTGTCTTATCCTACATTTTTCTGACGGATATGAAGTCTGAAACTCAAATGTATGCCATTATTTATTAACAACATTCCTCCCATCATCCCATTGATTTGCCTGAAAACACAGATTTTATGAGAAACAGGCTAAAAATAGGAGACAAAATTCTGGGCATTCTGTGAAAATCTGGACAGTTGAGAGGTATGTTGCTACTTAATGTTAGGAGTTTAAACAAGAAACTGCACTCCCTGGAACCACTCCTCACTTTAGAAGATGTTGACATCTATGTAGTCACTGAGAAATGGTTCAAAGGTACAGAAAGCACCCCAGCCATGCAGGGCTACAATGCCTTCCATACGTTCAGACCACAAACTGAGTGTGAAAGAACCAAATGAGGAGGTGTATCCATCCTCATTAAGGATAAATACACCTCAAGACTGGTTAAACAATATTACTCTCTTGAGCTACTCCATGTCCAATGAACTACAGGCAATGCCCCCTATCACATCATAGCTATCTATATGTTCCCCACCATGAAACAGGAAAAGCATACCGCATACTTGGACTTACTGGAGTCTCTTGCCATATAGCCCAACACCTTACTCATGGGTGATTTTAATTGTCCTACCATCAACTGGGAAACATACACAACCACAAGCATGCTGGCTCAGAGGTTCCTGGACTTTGTAAGTTCAAATGTTCTGGAACAGCTAGTCAGCACACCCACAAGAGACCCAAATGTCCTGGACATAGTATTCATTAACACAGGAGAGCATTGCACCCCCCTCTGTGTGATGTCCTCCCTGGTAAGATTGGACCATAAATCAGTCTCATTTGATATAATTTTAAGATTGGATACCCCATCAAGCTCAAAAACACTTAAAAGAATTTTTCAAAGACAAAACACCTCCTATTAAGTGATGGTATAAGAAGTTTTAAAGCCCCCTCAAATGCAGATAACATGCACTCCTATGCAGACGGGTACACCAATGCCCTGTATAACCAGTTAAGCAGTCGAATAGAATTAGCTGTACCTAAATGGACTAAAACCAGGTCTTGCTAAAAAAACAAGCCACCACCAAGAACAAGGGGGAACCAGATCAGCAGAGGAAGAAAACCCTCTCTAGCTCGAACAAACTAATTGGGGATCTTGTCAAGTCCTTCAAAGCTAATTATGAAGTAAAAATAGCCTTCCTATCTAAGGATAATCACAAGGCATTCTTTAACTACATCCAGATTCTAAAAGGGAATAATCAGCTATGCAATGAACTGGTTGTGGATGGCACCACCCATACTCAACTGGAGAAAATAGCCAACCTGCTATCTGACAGAGTTGGAGCAAACTTCACCCCCATGTCCCTCCAGTCACCCCCTGCCACCATTCTTCAGCCTATTATCTCAAGACAGCAGGTCATCTTGATGATCTCCAAGGCCAAAAACACAGCATCAGTGGGACCAGACAACATCCCAGATTTCCTTTTAAACAACTTAAAACATGACCTAGCAGACCCACTTGGATCCCTGTTTAACCACAGCCTGTGACCTGGCTATGTTTCGGCGGAATGGAGGACAGCAACAGTAATCCCTCTGCACAAAGGGGGAACAGTCAACTGACCCTGGGAATTATAGGCCCATAAGCTTGAATAGCCCCATCTGCAAGGGCATGGAAAGAATCATTATGGACCTTATTAACAAGAACATAGGTTATGTCCATACTATAGACCCAACCCAGTCTGGATTTGTTAAAGATAGATCATGCCTGTTGAACATGGTTGACTTCTTCAAGAAAGTCACCATAGCCCTGGATGAGGGAAAGACAGTGCATACCACTTATCTTAACCTAGCCAAGGCATTTGACACAATCCCCCACTCAGGTATTATACAGAAACTCTCCCAATTGGGAATTAACCCCTACATTACCAGATGGGTAGCCAACCTGCTCACTAACAGGACACATACTGTCAAAGTGGGTGACTTGACCTCTAGCAAAAGACCAGTCAGCAGTGGCATACCACAGTTTTGTGTGCTGGGCCTCTTAGTGTTCAGAATTTATTTCTCAGAAGTCCCGGCAACTTTGATGGCCTGTAGCTGGCTACATTTGCTGACAATTGCAAATTTGGAGCAATCATTGAGTACCCCAACAATTTCAGTATACTGCATACAGGGTTAACTCAGAAAATGATTTTTACCAAAGACACTGATTGAAGTTAACTGCAAAAAAAACATTATTATTCTCTTTGGGAAAGCTGACATCCTTGCTAATTACTTTATTGAAAGCACCCCCCCCCCCAAGTATGGACAAAGTGGTACTTGATCTGGGTACTCAGGTTGATAGCAATCTGAACTTTGACCACCATGTACCCAGAGCAGTAAGGAAATCCTTCTATGCGGCACATCCTATAAGTAAAGGCATCAGATCTAGATCTAAGGATATTATAATTCCATTATACTCAGCCTTCATCAGACCACTAACTGATTACAATGCTACCTTATGCATGCACCTCACAGCGGTTTCTCACCAATAAATTACAGGGTACACAAAATAAGTCTTACACAGAAAGACTGGAAGCCCTGTCATTGTATTCTGTTTCCTACAGGTTGCTAAGGGGTGAACTGTGTTTGGCTTACAGTGCAGTCTCAGACCTGGTTCTAATGGAAATGCTACACATTTGTAAATCAAACTGCGCTAGTCACTCACTCCAGGGATCTTAACATAGCCTCTGACATGAACAGGTCATGCTGGAGTGACAGATACATGTCCCAGAGACTGCCACTTCTCTGGACCAAGCTTCAAATTACATGAAACAGAGCTGCTTCCTGATCCTCTTAAAATGCAACCTAGATCAATGGATAAGTGACCACAAATTAACTTCTGGGGTGGTGCCCATGTCCCTCCTGGACAGAGGAAGTTGGTATTAACTACCATACACCCTTACCTCTACAAACTTCACTCATCTAACCACCGACAATTGGGGCAACTTGAGATAAATATGGCTAGGCTTGTAAGGGCTCTAGGGCCTTTAGCCTAGTAACTTTCTGTGAATCTATGAACAAAAACTGCTGAAAAGGACCTGTAAGGGATGTCAAGCTCCCAAAATACTGCTATCTTGATAACCTAGCAATATCAGGTTAGTTTAAAATTTTACATGCATCTGGATCAATATGTATTATTTTTGGTACTCTGGCCTCATGATTAGGTTGCCCTGAATAGTAGTCTGTATTCTTTTATTACAATACATTAAGAAACAGGAGAAAAGGCCTAACAGTAATCTACATGATGGTGGGACCATGAAACAGCTCCTCTTAGGAACCGTCTTCTGGCACCTTAAAAATGTCATCCTATCTGCTAAATTTCTTCATTAATGTTTCTGCTAAACCAATCACTATATATATTTGTGACAGATCAATGTGCAGAGGCAGAAAAAAGTACTAAATCATTACTAATTTTCCACCTTCTTTCTGACTGTTTCATAATAATAGACATTCCAACTACTGTGTTGAAAAGCTTGTAATTTCATAGGATAGCATGCCAGGTTCACAGGTTCACAGCCAGATGCAAATATAACGTACATCACTGTCATCATCATCATCATCATCATCATTAACCCCCCCCCCCTTTTCCCATTATTGCATGGTGCTGGGTCATCAACCGCCACCATCTCTCCCAATTCACATCTATTCCTTACCTTCTTTAGTGTCGAACTTTCACAGGTCTTCTCTCATGCAGTCCATCCGTGTCATGGCTGGATGTCCTCATCTCCTTTTGCCTTATTCCTGTCTCTTCTAATTCTGCTTTATCAAATGTATTTATTTATTTAATTTGTTAACCAGGCATAGCCAGCCTTAGGCATAGGCCAACTACGGGTGCCGCTCTAGCAGGGGCCCTTTTCCAGTATTTATTTGGTGTAGGTAGACAAGGATGGGGGCACCAGGTGGTTTGGTGGGGCGTGCCATGGAGCCCTTTTGCCTAGGGCACCAGTTGACCTAAGGCCACTCCTGTAACCAGGTAAGTGCCCTTGTCCAAGGACCCTTTACAGGCACAACTTGGGCAGGAGGCAAGTATCACTACACAATGAGAATTAACATAGAGCCTAGGTGTCAAAAGAAAGGGAACAATTAATTAATAACAATGAGTATAACATTCTAAATCACTCAGGTAGAAGTACTGAAAATAGTCTTAAAGTTTCAAAAAAAAAACAAGTAGTATGCAAAATAATAGGTAAAACAATATTCATAATAATCAGTTATACAGCTGTTCAGAGAAAGACAAGGAGAGTGAACATGATAAGTGAATTTCTATTAAAGCTACAAGAAGGTTATAGAAGGCATGAGATAAGTATCTCAAGAGGACACCGCATAGAGGACTATACCTGCTTTGCTAAATCTTCTTTTTGTTTCCTGTATATGAGGCCAGGGAGCAGTAGTCTGATCTCCTTTACTTTTTCTACAATAGGAGCTACTTTGGCTTCGGTTATGATATAATTTCTTTGGCTGTGCCACAATCTGCATCCTACTACCCATTTCAGTCATTTCATGTCCATCACCCAAAGCATTCTCAACTGCTCTTCCTATTTTATCCAGGATTTTGTGTCAGAAATAAGCACTGGTCCCATCATTGGATTGCATATCACATGATTCAGCTTCTTTGGCATTTTTCTGCCACATACTATGCCAGACATTTTGTACCAGTTGCCTGCAGCATCTGTGATTCTAGCTTTTATCTCTTCATTCAGATTTCTCTTCTCTTCATCCACACCTCCAGAAACCTGTAGCTGTTAATCTCTTCCACTCTTTTCCATTTTAAATCAATTTTCAGTTTCTTCTTATTTCTCTACTTGCCATGACAACTGTCTGGTCTGTAATCATAGGTTCATAGGTAAGTACTAGGCTATCGGCCCAACGGCCTATGTAAGCCTAGCCAGCAAGGTTCCATAGTTTAAGCCACTCAAGAAAATTATTTTCCTGTGCCACTCTCCAGCAGAGACACAGAAGTAATCCCCGGAGTGTATTTCCTATTTCCCATCCACTCATCAAGATTTTTCTTGAAGAGTGCTAATGAAGAACTTTGCTTGACATAGATGGGTTGCTTGTTCCAGAGTATAGGAAGTCTCTGGGACTGTTTATTGTGGTGACAAGGTTTAGGTCCCTAGAGCATGTAGCTTGGAGAGATTGGGATTTCTTTAGGTGTAGCATGTCCAACAGCTCTGGGTTTGACATAGCTTTATATGTTAGGCAGAGATCACCTCAGAGTAAAGCTTCATTCCATGTGACTTCAGTTTTGTATGCCAGTCCCTTATCATTTGCTGAAGTTCCTTTTCAGTGTGCTTATAATGCCACATCATCTGCATACAGCAGCTTTGTTGATCTGTCCCCTTTGACCTATTTGCTGATGTAGGCCATCACAGTATGAATAGGAGTGGGTTCAGAAAAGAGCATTGATGCACACCACTTCCGACTGGGAACCCCTTCTTGAGACCAAACACTGTTCAGACTGTATTATCAGATCCTTTTTGTATGTAACCTAACCTAATTCTATCAAGTATTTCTGTGACTTCAAACCATCACAACATTGCCAAAACCGGCTCAGATAGACCGCCAGTATGCAATCAAAACATGCTAGAGTCTAATGTATCACGTGATTCTGTATACCACCTTTTACTTAATGCTGAATGTGGTATTGCCCTGACAGAAGGTTTCAGTGATTCTCCAGCACTTTAAAGCTGTTTTCCTCACATAAGAATTTAGCAAAAACAGAATACTAGCTAAAAGCACAGTCCTAAAGAAAATCATAATGCTCCTCGATAGGCTTGCTGGTTGTACTGGAAGTGTCCTACAGAGTGTACTGATTTGATGGCTAACTCACTAATGCCTATTGATTTGCAGCTTCATACACATAAGAATTCACACAAGTTCTTGAGTGGTTCCTATTACGAATGCAAGATAGAACTGGCTTACTGCTGTTTTGCATTCACTCTAGCAACCCTCAGCACTATGCACAAAGTCAGGCAGATTACATTACAGTATGATATTAGTGGAAGTTGTAGTTGAATGCTGAGTGGCCAAAAACTAAACAGTTGTTGACAAAAGGAACTGTTAAAATGTGAAGCTGTGTGTCATAAGATGTGCACAGGACTGAAACGGCTGTGGTAATGTGTTTCACTGCAGTGCACTAAACTTTTATTCTTTGATAATTTTCGTTTTTAATACAGATACACTCATTTTTAATATAACCTGTCTGATGTAATCTTACTACAGAGTGTATTGTTAAAGGAAGGATTGTCCCACGTGAGTTTTAAGCAACCCAGACAAAAAACAGTTACCAAATGCAAGAAAACTGGAAAACTACAAAAACTGGCAATGAACACGAAAGTTGTGGAGTGCCACAGGGTACCATTTATTTCATTTTTTAACCAAATAGTTCATGCCTAGAAAGCTGCTGGAAAATAAATTTCTCACAGAAAAAATGTCAGATCTCAACAGCATAATTAGACAAATAAGAGTGTGTGCTTATATTGTCCTTAAAGAAGAGTCCAATTTATAGAACTGAGCCAGAAGAACTAAGCAAGAGAAAAAAGTCACTAAAGACTAGACATTATTGTCTGGTTCCCCAGTGGACAGCCTGAGTATCTAAATTAAGACACTATGTCATGGCACTTAATCTTACCTAAAATAATAGAACAGAAAGCTCTTTTTCCTGCATATGGCTGATGGCAAAATGTGTGTGATATACCAACTATTGCGAAACTAAAGATGTACATATAACAATTTCAAGAAGTACTTCCAGCCACAATAATAAATTAATAAAATAATAAAATAATAAAATAAAGAATATGTAAAGACATATTATTGTAATGATTTGAAACAATAAAATAATAAAAAATAAAAAGCACCATTGCTGGCACAGAACAAAGCAGTGGGAACTTTATTATAATGAGTACTTTCATCAAGTACAGCTGTCTTCATCAAAGTCTAATGAAGTACTTAAGTTTAAAAAGGCTGCATAAGAGTCAAAGGAAACATTAGGCAGTTGCTACATGAGTTACAAGTCCTTGGCAAAGAGGTGCTTCTATTAAACCAGGAATCAAGACACATTTTTCTAGAACTATTACTCAGGAAAAGTGAGACCAAATGGCCTCTCTGACCCAAATATCATATTAAAATGCTTTGAAGCGAAATGCATAATGAAGGGAAAATGCTTGTTGAATTTTTACTTTTGAACCCATTTTATGTCAATAATGCATTTTGATAGCTTTAGACTGTTTTTGAGATCTATTTCCTGTCCATATGAATACTGCCAGTATGGACAGTGACAGCATAACTGCCAATATGGACAATGCTAGCATAGAAAGTTCCAATGTGGAACTCAGAAGTTGTACCTAATGTGAAAAAGTACAAATAAAGACCTCAATTCCAAAAGACTTGCTGTCAGTGTAAGTGACCACTTAAAATGAGAGCAGGCTAAAGGCAGGTGTTTTGGAATCTGGTCCCCATTGTAGTCTGTTTATAAACAGGTCTTTCACCAAAGTAAGTCTCTTACGCTGAGAGCAGGTCTTTCAGAATCACGGCAGACCTACACTGAGAGCAACTCTTTTGGAATCTGGCCCAAAGGGTCAGCAGATTCCTAATTAGCAAAAATAATGCAAAGGTGTTCCGTTTTAATTGGTAAGTGGCTATAGTTTAATAGATACAATATATTTTGCTTGGAGTCAAAAATAATACAAAAGAATGAAATTTCTTGTGTTATGGTGCTAAGATCTTGATTGCCTAGTCTGCTACGTACTCTCCACAATAAATGAGACTATTCTTTTCTGCTGAACTGTGTTATTTGAAGTTATTTTATACCATAATAAAGTTTACTTGAATATGAACTCATTAGACATTTCAGTAGAGTAATCAAACATGTAAGATAATGATAGTAGTTTACAAGACAACAGAATAGAAACTAAGTAAACATCAGAAGCTTAAAAGTAAACATGTTTACCTTTTCACCACTTGTAGGTTGCCGAGTGTAAGGTGAAATTCCAATGGCAAAAGAAACAGACCAGTACTTTAACATTAAACTCTACAGGAAACATAACTTGTAATCATTTAAAAACCTTGTGTCATAAAACATATAAGCATATAACTGTCAGAGAGACCCAATTTATGTCAAAAGCTGGTAAACAGCTTTTTGTTCACACAGGTACCAATATATATTCTGAAACAATCAGAAGTTATAAATATAAAAAAAAATATTTAATATGTACTAAATCATAGATATGCCCTGTTATCCCATCACTTTTTATAAATAATCTAAGCAGTGACTATGCCTGTGTAATAACTCAGAAGAACATTTAGCAGGGCAAAGGGCTATATATTATTTGAAATAAAGCATGTCATCTTAAGGTCATAAAAGGGACGGCCACGGTGGTGCAGCGGTTAGTATTCTCACCTCACAGCAAGAAGCTCTCCGGTTCGATCTTCATCTGGGGTGTCTTCTGTGCGGAGTCTGCATGTCCTCCCTGTGGTCGTGTGGGTTTCCTCTGGGTGCTCCAGTTTCCCCCACATCCCCAAAGACATGCTGCAAGTGGATTGAACACTCTAAAATTGGCCTTAGGCATGAGTACATGCATGTGTGTGCCTTTCGTGGAAGGATGGGCACCGGGCAGGCAACTCAACACCGTAAAACTCCACTGCCAATCATGAGCGGACAAGGTGATCCACTGTGGTGGCCCCTAACCGGAAAAAGCCGAGAGAGAGAATCTTAAGGTCATAATAGCAAAGATAGCTTACTGTTCCATTTTATCACTCATACTAAATCCTAGCAAATATATGTATGAATAATTTTGACTGAACTATAATTACTTTGCATTTAATATGTTTATTTCCTTATTGTATCCTGGATGTTATTTATATTTCAGATGTGATGTTTTCAGTTATTATAAAGTCATATCTTTTAATATATTAGCACTTTATGACAGGGAAAGAGCTCAGTAATATCTATGACTTGTGATAACGGAACAAACAAGTTACGAGTTTCAGTATTACCCTATTACTATGGTAGATATTTACAGCTATCTTTATCTTAATTTTGTCTTTGAGTCATTCACTTTTAAAACCTGTTATCCATAGTAAGTTTTATATAAATGTTTTTTACTAATTTTTGTCATTTCAACTGATGCCAGTTAATTATTATTGATTTTTGTCAGTTATTTAAACATCTGCTATTTCAAAAGTTTAGGAGTTAATTAAGGACAAACATGTCGTATGAAATATTTCTAAAAATCTATGTTAACATTTTTTTGGGAATGACGCACTCACTATGTGCTAACACCCAATTCTTGTGAAGTTTTTATTTAGTGGGAGTTTGTCATGATAAGATTTATTCAGAGGGCAAGTAAATACAAATGCTAAATGATTCTTTGATTTGTTCTGCCATTTTGAAGTTTTTATTAGAACTAATACAGATGACATGCTTAGGTATCCTGGGTAATCATTTAGATTGTTAATAAAGCTAATGTCTCCTTAGTCTATTAAGCACTAAATTCAGATTATATATATCCTAATATGTCTCTTGCTTCCTTAGTGAATAATTACTATATAAATGTTTAATGTTTCTAATAATAATGTATGTAACTCATCTCTAAAACCTAACTGGAATTAATATCTGATTTGTTGTTTATCACTACTATTTTTCTCTTAATTTATAATATATTCTCCATTTTTTTCTTTGTTTTCATGGGCTCGAACCAACAAAGGTTGATGGTTGGGATAGGTAGTCTAGCAGATCTAGTTTTGTTTGCTAGACTAGGAATGTATTTCATTCCATGTATAAAGTGTATTAAAGTTTATATCAGTGTAAAATATGCTAATTTTTTTGTTTTATAACTTTTTTTTTCTAGTTTTGAAATGCCTGGCACAATTGTTTTACTTTTATTTTTCATGGGGAAAGTTATTTGGATTGAGATAAATAGAAATGCAGCAACTGATATTCTATTGTCTATTCAGGAAGAGTATTATGTTTACAGGATTCTATATAATATTCCTTTATTATTTATTATCTTTAAAGAATACTGATATGGATTTAACTTTGATATCCTTAAATACTAATGGCTTGAACAGCCCATATAAGAGCGGCAACCTACTAAGGTATCTTAAACTAAACAAGGCTCAAATAGTTTTTCTCCAAGAGACACACTTTAAAATAAATGACACATTTATGTGGGACCCTAGGGAATACACAATACTTGCTCAATCTTCTTATAAAAATAAGACCAGAGGAGTAACAATTCTATGGAAAAAGACTTAATTAAATCCCCAAATCATTTACAAACATGTAGATAATGATGGACTCATGGCCTTAGTTATACTTAAGTTTAATAATATAATTTGGACCCTGGTTAATTTATACTGGTTCCCGGGTATGGGGGTTGAACTAGCTAAGAAACACTTAGACTTTATTATAACTACTTCTAAAGGTAATATTATACTAGGAGGTGATTTCAATTGTATCACAGATATTACAGAAACTACCAGTAGGAAATCTTCTAGACTATTGTCCTCAGCCAAACAGTTAAAAAATGGACAGAAATGTTTAAATTAAAAGATATCTTTAATGCTTTGGGACAAAATTCTTTACTATTCTCACACCAGGACTACAGACATGGTACCCAAACTGGAATAGATAAAATTTATATCTCACAAGATCTTTATTCTAAAATCTTGAATTTTTCAAGACAACCTTGTCCCTTTTCAGATCATAATTCCCTGTTGTTAACAATACACTTGGAATTCAATCAATTAGTTATTACTTCAAGGATTCCTTCATATATATATCACAGCAATTAAAGACTTTAAATCTTGGATAACTTCTGAACTTTAGCTTTTCTTAGAGATTAATTATGAACCTGAAGCAAACACAATTATGGTTTGGGATTCTCTTAAGGCCTATCTATATGGTAAAACCATTAGCTGGTACAAAAATAAAATTAAAGAATGAGACTCCAAAATCAAATATTATCGCTTAAATCTAATAAAAACTTAATTGCTACAGATAATAAGAGGAAAATAGAAGAAGCAAACAAGAAATGCAATGAAATATTATCCCATAAAACTAACTATGGAAAAACTGAAATTAAATTCTTATGCTGCCTCTCCTAAGCATCTTCATAACCTATCTATGAAGGTTAAGATACAATAAAAAATTAATAACATTGATAGTATCTTTCATGAAGGGAAAAGGAAAAAAAGTCTCAGACATAGGGGTATTCTGGAGGCTTTTAATTATCATTATGCAGAGCATCATAAAGATAAAATAAGTACAAATGAATGTGAGAAGTTAGAGAATATAGTTCCTGACATAACAAGAATTCCTGAGGAACTTAAGTTAGATCTACAAAAAACTATTTCTCAAAAAGAAATTATAGATGGGATTAAAGAAAGTAAGTGTAATAAAGCACCTGGAATAGGTGGCTTAATTATAGAAATGTATAGATTGTTCCCTTCTCCTATAATCTCTCTTCTACATAAAACCTTTCTTGAAGTTCAAACAAATATTCCTCCTCCTTGGAGATATTCTCTAATTTCCCCCTATATTAAAAGAGAATAAAAACCCTAATCATTGCAACTCATATAGACCAATTTCTTTGTTGAATAATGATTATAAACTATTTATGTCAATTATGGTCAATAGATTGAAAATACTCATATCTAAAATAATTAATGAAGACCAAACTGGTTTCATACATAACAGGCATACACGGGATAATATTAAGAGTATTAACTCTGATAGATTACCTCAACAGAGGCAACCACAAAGCATTGATAATAGGTATAGACATTCAAAAGGCCTTTGACTCCTTAAATTGGGGTTATTTGTTTAAAGTCTTACAGTTATTTGATTTCCCCCCTTCTTTATAACAATGATAAAGACAATCTATGAAAATAATCTAGCATATGTCAAATTAGGTCCCTTTACTTCCAAAGCAATCCAAATCACTAGGGGTACTAGACAAGGATGTCCCATGTCCCCTATCCTATTTGCTCTAGCCATAGAAATACTTGCCATTTTAATACGTAATAACTCAAAGATAAGAGGTATAAATATATATGACCAATATATTTCTAAAATAATGATGTTTGCTTATGATGTCTTACTTACCTTACCCAACTCTAAGGAAGTGTTAGGTGAAGTGGATGTAGTAACAACAAATTTCCAAAAAAATCTCAGGACTCTCCTTCAGCAAATCTAAATCAAAATATTTATTATTAAATAAAAAAAGAACATACAGGCTCCAGTTAATCATATTATTGGAAACCAAGTTTCAACTCTAGACTATTTAGGAATAGTCCTAGGCAAGAATATAGAGGAAATCTTACAGCTTAACTATGCTAAAACCATAGACTTAATCAAGACATTAATAAGCAAATGGAATGATGTGTTTATAACATTTGATGATAGGTTGCAACTGATAAAAATGGTTTTATTACCTAAAATATTATATATAGCATAAGCCCTTACTTCCACCAGGAAAGAAAATCCTTAAAGAAATCACTTAAACTCTGATGAAATTTTCTCATCATATCAGAAAATGGTAACAAGGGGGGTTAAAATTCCCAGAGATTGAAACTTATATAAAGGCATCTATAATTAAAATAGTGATGAATTTGATAAATCCTAGATACTCTTCCAATTGGAAACAGTTACACTCCATTATACTTTTGTTGTGTCTTTCGGCTTTTCCCAGTTAGGGGTCGCCATAGCAGAACTCCGGTCGCTAATGATTGGCAGTAGATTTTTATGTGCCGAGTTGCCGTCCCTGACGCACAACCTTCAACGAAGGTACACCCATTCATGCATGTCTCCACACAGAAGACGCTTTAGCTGAGAATCGAACAGGACAACGTCTTACTGTGAAGTGACAACACTACCGCAGCACCACCACCGCAGTTATCTTACACTCCATTATACTAATGAATGAAAATCGTTTATCAAAGAATGCTTTGGTAACTGACAATGATAACAAAATATGGCAATATTTAAGTTTAAATTTACAGTATAGTACAACAAAATTAACTAAACTAACACTAATAAATAATATTTTTGATGTGTTTAGAAAATTCATTAACACAAATTTAGATATAAAACTGTGGCATAAATTTTTAATACCATTTACTATTACAAGGGATTTCCCTGATAAAACACATAGAGAGATTTTTGGTTTATGGGAAAATAATAACCTATTTTGTTGGTTGCAATGTATTGAAAAGTATATTGTCAACTTATGGCCTATCCCCTAATGACTGGTTGGTTCTTCAGAGTGTCACAGCATACACTAAGGATCTGTGTAGAATAATACATAACTCATCCTTCAAAACTGTACCAAAAAGTATAAACTGGATTTTTGGAATTCTGTATAATATCAATGTTAAGAATGCATTATCATATCTATATAACAGTTTAATTGTCTATAAGACAGCTCCTAAAGATTCTTACTGGCAATATCTAACTAAAGGGTTTCAAGTATCATTATCAGTGGAAGATAAAACAAACATTTTATTTTCAGTTAAACTAACTTCTTACTCACAATTCTGGAGGATTTTACATTGGAAATTTCTACACAGATCCTGTTTGTTACCTGAGAAACTCTCAGAAACGAACCTTTCAAGCAGCAAGTTATGTTGGAGATTTCATCTGTCCACTAATGCTGACTGGGCTCATATTTTTTATGACTGTACTAATACTAAACCATATTGGAATGAGATTAACACATTTCTTCAAGCTATTTATACTGCTATATTTGTTTTGACAAAGTCTTTAATTTTATTGAATGTTGTTAATAGTAATAATATGAAGAAAGATGATTTGAATTTGTTGTGGACAATGTTAGCAATAGCCAGAAAATGTATAACTAGAAGATGGAACTCTAATGTAGCACCCACAATGGAGGAATTCCTATCACCACTGAAGAAATGCATACTAATGGAGAAAAGAACTAAAGAGTTAAGAACTTTTCTTAAGCCACTGGTTAATAGTCTGTGAAAGAAAGTTTTGAATTTGATTGATACCCTACAGATGGAACCAAACTCTTCCTAACTATTATAGTTTATATTTTAACTTATTAGTCAACTACAAGTGTTTTTATCTGAATCCTTTTTGTCAGGCTGAATGTAAATACTGTAAATAGTTATTGAATGTTATGAATGTATTAAATTATTGTATTTCATCAAAATAAAAAGCATTTGAGTAAAAAAAAAAAAAAGAAAGAAACAGACCAGACTCCTCCAGCATACCACAACTGAAATGCTGCTACACTTGTTCTAGACAATGCTGCCACACTTGTTCTAGACAATGCCGCTACACTTCTTCTAGATAAGGGTTTTTTATTGGTTAAATGGCTTTTGAGAGTTATAGTTAAACAAATTTGCTACCTGTGTTCTGTTTTTATCTGTGACAATGCCTTTACTGAAGGTGAAACTGCTTAGAAATTAAACTATACTTGTTTATTCAGCTGTGCTGTTTCCAGTCTGTTAATTTCAGTTGTGGTCTGCTGAAGGAGTCTGGTGTGTTTCTTTTGCCATCGATGATTACCTTTTCATCTGCATTAAAAAAGTTTTTGATTAATTAAAGACAATGCCTACACTGAATCCTGTGAATGCACAGGTAGATGCTTAAAATCCTCTACATCAAAAGCATTAGGCCATATTCAGATTGCAAATTTGACATCCAACTACAAAAAGAAGAACAAAATAGACATTGGTGATGTAGAAGAAAATGTGTAAATATTATAGCAGAAGGTGTAGTTTGTAAACCATTCACATTGGCAGAGACAGAGGCTGAGGAGAAACTGAAAACAGTGCCCCTACAGCAGAACATAAATTCTATACCAATAATGCCTGTCTCTGAAAGAATAAAACTGATATAGTTACCTCAAAACTTAACAGATATGAATGTTGCAGGGATGACAACATTATTTCAACATCACAAAAGCATATTCTTTAGAACACAAGACTAATCACCACTGCACTGTTACCAAAGGCAGCAAAAGTGTTTTATCTGAACAATAAGAAGTTTGTAACTCGAATGTCTGGCATTATTGACTTACTGTAATCCACAGTGATTTACCAGAAACTCAAATGTGTTATTGTGGTAAAGGCTAAAAATATAAGGCAGAATCAGGGACATTCTGCAAACTTCTGGCTTGTTGAGAGGCATGTCACTCATTAACAAACCTGCTGAACCTTGTTCACATTTCCTCACAGCTATTATAAAGTACATCTCACACTACTGTAAGGTTTCTGCCAATCTCTTTCTCCATTGCTTTCTGACTGGTGCCACATTTTGCACCAAGGAAAGACAGCCCTTGTTCTTTAATGCCTACATCAAGGTAAGTTTGTATCTGTGAAACTTATTTAGTAACACATTGACTACTGTATTATGGGTGTTTTTTGTCTAGTCTGATTTGAACTATTTGAATTTGTGTTGATGTACTATATTTTCTTGCTTATCAGTGAGTTTTTTTCTGGTCAGGCCTCATCTATCTTGTTAATCTATGCTCTTTGTTGTACACCTGGTGTTTGCCTTCTACTATTGTTTGCTGCGTTAAAAATATTTCTTGTAATATTTCTAGGTGTAGTACATTGCTATTACTATATTA
This sequence comes from Protopterus annectens, assembly GCF_019279795.1. Classification (NCBI taxonomy): domain Eukaryota; kingdom Metazoa; phylum Chordata; order Ceratodontiformes; family Protopteridae; genus Protopterus; species Protopterus annectens. The sequence goes on along the minus strand of NC_056737.1, from coordinate 775,209,940 downwards.
CTTACTGCTTACTGCCTTTCATTGATGGTCCTAATACCTCCTTTCTTTTATCAGTTACTGTGTCTGACAACTTTATTTCATCCTATTCTACTTACTGCATGCGGCATTAGCTAATTTGATGTGGTTGACACTGTTGCTTGTACTTTCTGCTTGATCTAACTATTGTTATTCATTGCTCATATCCGTCCCTCTCTTTGTTCTGGTTGTTGCTGTTCTTTGCTTGTAGTGACCTTTTTGCTGCATTTATAGCGGCCTGTCATGGTATATCACTGACAACAGTGTAGCTCCCATATCGCCCTCAGTCACAATGCACGTCGTTCCTGTGTCAAGTTTTGCCTAACACTTTCCTCCCTTCTTTTACAGGATTACATCATAAACATATATGCTTATATTAGCCATTCCTATTGTTCATTGGTATATTGCCATAATCAGAGCTGAGCTGTTGCCTCCACCCCGCTCAGCCTGCTAACACATGGAGTACCGAGGCAATGTACCAGCTGCCTAATGTTTACTGATAATCCCTTGCATCTTCAGAACACTGATACCACCTGTGAGAAGTGGAGGTATTTAATTAGACTGGAGGTAGATTGCTCCATATCTCATGGGGGTTGCCAAACAGCAGCACAACACTAAAACCACTTATGCAAAAATGGTTAAGAAATCACTTCCCAGGTCCTCCAGAAATCTCAGTTGCAAACTCAGCAACATACACCTTACCTAAATCCCACCCAGATCTCAGGAAATTCACCAAGGCTGAATGTCTACACCCCTAAAGTTCTCTAGGCCTGCAGCTAACTGTACTAAGAGTCATTGGTGATTCCATAATAAAACATAAAGACTCAGCACTTACTAAGTTGGATAAGGACAGGGTAATGGATTTCTACCTCTCTAGCACTAAAATAACCATATCACTAGGTCTCATAAAAATCTCTATCCACCTAATACAACTATGACCTTATTATAGCCTGCCAGGGATAATGTTAGGCACTCTACCCACCGGGAGATGCAGAGACACATGACTGAGTTTTCTTCTTATGTCTACGGAAAGGCCCACATACTCCATAGTTTTCTACCATCGCTGAGAATGATGTCCAAGTACAAAGATAAGAGCATTGACTGCAACAACTGACTGGTAAACTGATGTCATTCCAGGTGGATCCACTGTGTGTCTCTTATGCTAGAGATGGTCTGCATTTTTTATCATATGGTTTCCTTGTATTAGTTATTACTTTTGCCACCCCAGTAGTGCCTTTTTGGGTATGGTTTAATTTATGAACATTCCAATGCCACAAATTCTACTTTGAACAATATCAAGGTAAGAACTTGAACTATAAAATCATACTTTTCAACCTCTTAGCACAATGAATCTGAACAAAGCCAAACTGGGGGCAAAAGCCCAAAAATATGGACAAATTTTAAATATTGTTCTTATAAACTTAGAAAGTTGTGTTACTTTACAGTTTCTGAAGGACACGAAGTCTGACACTAAAATGTCTGTAATTATTTAACTAATTCATTCCTCTATGATTTGTCAGAAAATCACAGATTTTATCAGGATCAGACCAAAACTGAGGCAAAAATCTGTACATTCTGTGAAAATCAGGAGAGTTGAGAGGTATGATTCATGAACTTGAGGCTTTCCTGTCTCATGAAGTTATTCGTATCTGTATAGTTACTGAAGTAAGTTTACACTACAGTGACCGTACCACTCTGTCCCAGAATTCAGTACATATCATGCATCCAGGCCCACTGAGAACTATGGAGGCATTTCATTGTTTATTCAGAACCACATCATCTCATACTAAATCTCACATGATACTAACATGGAGCTCACAGTAATCCTAGTAACTCTGGATAAAACTAATTATCACAGCATTGCTAATAATGGGACCTCCTCTATGCTCACTACTGAACATTATGTTTACTTAACCCAGCTTACACAAATAACTATTAGTTCATATGTGGCATTTATGGCAGATTTTAATTGGCCTTCCATTGATTAGGAAACATAAACCACTAATAACCAATATGCACAAAGATTCAGTTCTGTTAATACCAATTTTTTTAACTAAGTAGCTCCTTCTCTCATTAACAGTGCCACTCTTCTCAAACTAGTACATGCTAACAAATCCTCTGCCTACATTCCATCTTCTCAAACTAGTACTTACTAACAAATCCTCTGCCTGCATTCCATATTCTCAAACTAGTACTTACTAACAAATCCTCTGCCTGCATTCCCTCTTCTCAAACTAGTACTTACTAACAAATCCTCTGCCTGCATTCCCTCATCTCAAACTAGTACTTACTAACAAATCCTCTGCCTGCATTCCCTCTTCTCCAACTAGTACTTACTAACAAATCCTCTGCCTGCATTCCCTCTTCTCCAACTAGTACTTACTAACAAATTCCCTGCCTGCATTCCCTCTTCTCACACTAGTACTTACTAACAAATCCTATGCCTGCATTCCCTCTTCCCAAACCTCTCTGGTTAAGTCTGGCCACCAACTTATCCTCTCCGTTAGGGCCCAAGTCTTATATATTATGAATTCAACTGTATTCAGAGACTACCCTAAAGCCAGCTATGCATTAGTCATTGACAATATCAATAGTCTTAACTGTATTATGTCTCTAACTGACATCATGGCATATTTTTTCTGCATTTTACTTTCTTTTGGATAACCACATAGCAACGTATATCCCCATCCAGTCATACCGCTCAACCTGTTAGAGCAAGAAATCTGAACAAAGTCATAAATAAAAGTAGGACAAAGGCCCACAAATAGGGACAATTTTTAAACATTGCTCTTACAAACTTAGAAAGTTGATAAAGTAACAGGTTTTACATTAGCATGAATTTTCTGAAGGGATGAAATCTGAAATTCAAGTATCTGCCAGTGTTTTCCAACTTCAGTCTTTAATGAATTGCTAGTCATTTGCCAGAAAAACATAATTTTGTGAAAAAATGACCACAAATATGAGTAAAAAAAACTGGACATTCTGCAAAAATCCATACAGTTGAAGAGTATGCATCCAACCCTTTTTATAATGTTAAGTATAAAAGGGCATCAGTACGGTGGAGTTCACGCATTAATAAACTATACAATAGAAGTAAGCAACTGTAGGCTTTTATAAAAAAATCTCCTCTGCCCCATTATGAAAACATGGTTAGCAAAACCCTTAAGTACACCATAAGGAAGTGTATGTAATGTTGGTTAAACTTCCTTCCTTCCTTCTAAAGCCAAGATACTCAAATATATTTTTAGATACATTAGGAAATTCAGATTCGACACTCAGAACTGCTGTGAGTTCACATTAAACAGTACAACTCACTCTGACAAAAAAAATGTTGATAACATTCTTGATGACAAATTCAGCTCTAACAACAACCCGTCCTTTTTATAATCACTTTGGTTGAAATTCCATTAGCTCTATCCAAAATCAGAAACACCAGCTACATGGACCCCAGTGTCACCCCACATTGTTTTTCAGTTAATTCAGAATATAGCCTAGCTAAACCCCTTTTAAAATTCTTCATACTAAGCTTCATCTCTGGTTATGTACCTGAGGCTTTGAAGGACTGCAGTTGAAGTGTTACTGAATAAAGGTGGCCCTCCTACTGAGCTGATAACTGTAGACCTATAAGCCCCATTAGTAGTATCTGCAAAGTCAGTGAATGCATTCTCATAGAACGTATAAACATCAACCTTATAACCCTGATCCTAACCAGTCTGGCTTCATGAAATGTAGGTCATGCCTTCTTGACCTGATTGCATTCTTCAAAAAGGGTTACTGAGGTCTTAAATAAGGATAACATTATCTACACTACATATCTTGACCTATCCAAAGCATATGATGCAATTTGTCATGCAGATGTTACCAATAAATTCACCAAACTAAATATTAACCCTTACTTTAATTACTGGACTATTAAATTGCTCATTCACGGAATGCATATAGCAATGTGGGAAGAACCTCTTCTAGTAGTAGAAATGCCACTAGTGGTGTCCTGGAGTGCTCTGTCCTGGACCCCCTCCGCTTTGTCTTTTATTTCTCCGATATGAAGATGTAGGCCAGTGGTTTACAGATAATCAAGTTTGCTAAAGACTACAAAATTGGTGCTATTCTTAGCTCCTCATCTGATATCCAGATATTTCATCAATTACTTGATCAGACCAACTCCTGATGTCATTACTAGGGGACCACCCTTAATACCAAAAAATGTAGTGTTATTATGTTTGGAAGTTGTACACCACTCATTTCATATCACACCCCACATAACTGATATAGTCGTTAGAGATCCAGAAACGGAAGCATTATTAATTCCTGTGGATTTGAATGTTCCTTTTTCCATTTCTACCCTTTCCACTGATATCTGGGATAATTCAGGAGATTCTGAAGGACTCTACAAAAATAATACTGGTGACTCACTTTTGGCGCAGTCAGCTTTGAGTCTCCCTTCTTATATAACTGGCCAAGGGCAATTGCCCCAAGCTTCCTCACAAATTGGACCTACACACACAAGACAAGGGGAATTTGATATACCACAGTCTCAAACATCTTCAACTAACTGCCTGTCTGATTCAATTCTAATTCCTTTTAGGCACCTCTTTTCAGAGGGCATGCAGCAGGTACTAAAAGAGGTAAGGAAATCTGCTACAAAAAAATCTTATATTGGCAAGTGGGAAAGAATTTTTAGTTGATGTCTAACCAATAACCAAGGCCTAATGGGGATTATGTCCCACTAGTGATCAAACATTTCTGTGAGTTACTAGCCTCTGGTCACTCTTACTCCTCCCCCATGGATCAACCACTTTCTTCTATGTTTTTGGTAAAATGGTTTCTTAAAGGAACCATAATAAGACCTATAATAGAGTTTGGGAGTGGGTTTTGTTTATATTCTAATTACAAATAAATAAATTAGAAAATTAACAAATAATTTTTTCACTAGGAGAATCCAAAGCATAGCATATCAGTTATCAGGAGAGATTGAAAAAGCTAAAACTATACTCCGTGTTTTAAAGGTTGTATAGAGGTGATTTGATATGGGTATATAAATGTTTAAAAAATGAGAAGATGTGTAGCACTTTGAGGCTGAATTTAGTTATCCATGGAAAGGTTATTAGGAATAACACTAGAATAGATAAGCTATGGGATATTAAATTCAAAACTAGGAGCCTTTTTTGTTACTTCAGGGAGTCAATTGAATAAACTGCCCTTAAAAATCAGGTGGTTTTAGAAAGAGTATGGACTTTTGGTTTGGTAATATGATATACCATACTAGGGCTGATTAGAACAGGCCTGTAGTTATCTCATCTGAGGTCCTTGGCTTTAGAAAAATATTATGGTACTATAGCATTGAGTTTTACACCTAAGAACACCAAGTAGGCAGGTTGTACCAACTTTCTAGAGTTCAAGGTCAATCATTCAAAGAAAGAAATTGACTTTTTAGACGTGAGCATCACCCTGCAACAAGGTACTGGCTTGAGCACGAATTTGTATAGAAAAAAACACCTGGAAGAATCATTATTTGCAACGCAACAGCATGCATCCTGGCCATATTTTTAATAATATTATGGAAAATCAAGCATTAAGAATTTCTAGACTTTGTACAAGTGATGATGACTTTGATAGGGAATATAAAAAGTTACAAGACAGTCTCAAGGAAAGAGGATATAAAGACAGTGACCTTACAATGAGAACTGATGTTCTAGACCTAAGTAGTAGGAAAGCACAGCCTTATTTTGTGAAAAAGGGGCTATCGGCCAGCAAAAAAAACTCAAGGAAGAGCAAAAAGAAAGAATGATCAGGTGAACTGCATTTTAACTTATAGTATGGACAGTAAGGAAGTATGTGATATTATAAGGAGATTCTGGACTATACTAATAGAGGATGATAAGATAAGGAATACTGTGAGGGAAAATCCTAGATTTATATTCAAGAATAAAATGAATATAAAAAGATTGCTTTACAGCATTTATGGATTTGAGTATAAAAACCCCTCTGACAGAAAGGGAACATTTAAATGTAATAGATGTAAAGCTTGTATTTCTATTGATAGTAAAAATATCTTTGTACACCCTGTCACCAATAAGTGCTATACATTTGAGGTTTTTACTGATTGCAATAGCCAACATTTGGTTTATCTTGCATCCTCCAATATATTGCTCTTTATTGGAAAAACAGACCAACGTTTAAAGGATTGGATCCTACAACATCTTAGAGACATTAGGAATTTAGATCTCAAGAAAGCACTTGTGCTTCACATTTCATCTAATCCCACAAATTTAAAGCCATTGAATGTGTATTTCAGTCAATCAGACAAGGTGATGTCAACAATCGAACTAAAACTTGTGAGATCACCTGGATAATTAACATGAGAGCTGATCGTTCTCAGGTTTGAATAATCTAGTTCCGGTAAAGAATTAAAGAATAGAAGGCTCTCTATTGGGTCGATGTCATAAGGCTGGTGATTGGTAAAACCTGTTATTGGAGGATGTGAAGGAGTGGACTTAATACAAGCATTTTATTGGTTGGCCGATGCTTTAATTTAGAGCGAGAGCTGAAGTAAAACTACAATCTGATGAAGGCTATTAAGCTGAAAGCGCTTATTGGAACAGAATAAAACTGCTCTCTGCTTTGAAGTTCCATTTTACATGCTCTTTACTTACTTGTTTTAGTGTGTTTATATTAAAGTTTTTAACCGAGCAGCCGTGGTGGTTAAGCCGAGGTTTTTCATTACCATCTATTCCACATTGTATCATTTTCTTTTCCCAAATAAACCCTCATTTCTTCTTATTTTTACTGTATCATTATACTCCAGTCTTTATCACCCCTCTATTCCTTACATTCCAGAGAAGGTAGCAGGATAACTTACCTCTCTTCTTTTATAGAAAATACTTCTCTCCTTACCTATCCTCTTGCAGCTTTCAGAATCCACCATCATTGAATCTCCTACTGTCCTGCAACTTCTTGTTTCCTTTTTTATTGATACTTCACCACTACCTGGCATCTATAAAATGCAAATTACTGTACTTAATTATGCTACTCTTTACCATATCCACTATTGTTCTCATCCTATTGTGCTATCTTTTATCCTACCATGACTCAATAATATCTCGCAACAACTCTTCAACTCTGTCAAAACCACCTGTCCATACTTCCTCTTTACATTGCACCAAACCTATTTAATGTTGCCTCTCACCTTTATTCCAAATATAGGCTGATTAATTGCATTTCGACTCAAACCAAAACAAAATTAAGTGCAAGAATCCTCTCCAGAAAGCAAGTATGCATAATTCCTCAATATACTAAAATCCTTCTAGGAGAAGATATATACCCTAATACTGGCCCCACCTATCACAATGCGCACAAAGGTAATTCTCTCCCACACACTTCTGCAACCTAGCAACAGCAAATTTCTAACCCTGGTGGTCTATTTTTTGCCACATTACATCTAAGAATTAAAAGAAATAAAACTGCTGAACTACATGTCTGGATTACTCAAAATAAGTCTGATGTTCTCACTGTAATTGATACTTGGCTTAAATCCAGCATAAATGACCCCGAATATATACCTCCTGGCTATAATATCATCCGTAATGACAGTATAAAGAGGAAAGGTGGTATTAGTTTGATATTTCTAATTATAGAGCACATCTCCCCTTACAGCAATCCAACTCCAAAATTTGGTTCAGCACAGCTTCCTATTGCTTTTCTCAAAATAAACAGTTATAAACAAATGTGTATTACTGTCCCTTATATATCTCTTGGTGATAATACAGCTATATACTGGAAGATATCCTGCATCAGATACCCATAACATTTCAATAAGAAAAAATATTACTAGAAGATATGAATGTCAGTTGATTAGACATAAACTCTAACTCCCCTACATCTAACATGAATGTATATGTTTTCACACAACTAATTAATAGCCCCACACATTATAGCAAGACATCAAATTCCCTATTATAATGGATCCTAGTATCAGACCCTAGTAAATACTCCATCACAGGTACAATTTCAGACGCTCTCAGTGATCATCTCCCAAGTTATATAACCAGCCATCTCACACATTCAGTTAAACAGCATATTTATAAAACAATACTTAACCTTTCCAGGTTTAACCCGGAAATGGTAATTACTATGCTATTATCTAGTAACTGGAACTTCCTAAAAATCCTCCCTTTAGACAATGCTATAATTGAATTCATTGCAACTTTTCTAAATATCCTAAATAGCTTTGCACCTCCTAAAAGGAAGAGACTGAAAACAAGCAATACAATTTGGCTACCCAAAAAAAGAGTAGAATGTTAATGCAGGGTAGAGAAAAAAAGCATGGAAAGAACGGCAAACATATAAAATACCTCAACGTCCTGAAAACTTCAGAATGCTTTGCAATCATACTAAAAAGCAAATAAATAAAGACAAATAACTATACTACTATAACTTTCAGAATAATTCTACACAAAAATCCTAAATAAATGTTGGACATCCATTAAAGAAATCTTACATCCCAGCCAAAAATTCAGCCCAAACCCCTCTCCCAATAACTCACTACTCAAAACTGCAATACAGTTCAACTCATATTTTACAGATAGTATAGCATCTCTAACCAAGGATTCCTCAACATCTAATTACAATCCTACTCAACAGCTACATATCACCACATCTACTTTCACATTCGAACCTGTACCCCCATCCTATATAAAACCACTCTTAAGCAAACTTTAACAGTGCTCTTCTTCAGCTATTGTCCTTCCAAGGGAGTACCTAAAAAATAGCAGCCAATAGCATTGCTTATCCTGTCTCAGTCCTTATAAATAGGTCACTATAGGAATCCCACATTCCCTCTTTCTGGAAAAAGTCATGCATAATCCCTCTGCACAAAGGAGAGAATTCAACAGACATTAATAGCTTTAGACCTATAGCAACCTTATCTCCCCTCACCAAAATGCTTGAAAAATGTATTCAGAAACAATTGCTGGACTATCTCCTACAGGAAGAACTCCTATCCCCTACAGAACAAGGCTTCCATCTTTCCCATAGTACTAGCACTGCCCTTCCTACCTGTATAGATACTGTCAATAAAGCTACAGATAATGGCAAACTAGTATCTTCCTTATTTCTAGACTTGTCTAAAGCCTTAGACACAGTTTGTCACAGCAAACCTCTACTTCATATGTCCTCACTAATCTCTCTCAGCCCACCCTTCTGCAATTTAAAAGTTACCTATCCAATAGATATCAGTCAGTAAAATGACATGCCATGCTCTCTCCTTATCTTCCAGTCATTTTCACCAACATCCTCTATACTTCCGCACAACGTCACCCAAATAAATACACAGATAATTCCTCTCTCATTTGTATATCTGACAACATGGCACAACTCCAAAAAATTACTCAGGAAGCTTTAGCAGCCACTGAAACATGGCTTCATAACTCAAAACTCATGTTCAGCCCCCCCCCCTCAAAAAAAAAAAAAAAACTACTACTTTTTCCCCCCAATCTCTCTCTGATGAAAAAACTAAATTTAAAGTCCACTCCCTTGATAATACAACCATTGAAGTCACTTCTCATAGCAAACTGTTAGGGATGATAGTGGATGATAAGCGTACTTTCGACCTCCGTATACAAAATGGCATAACATAAGATAAACTCATCAAAAACTAGGGATGCTTTATAGAGCCAAAAACTTTCTCACAACGCAACTAAAACTACACTCATAAAAATTAAAACTTGAACAATGCTATAACTTCTTCTTTTGGCTGTTCCCGTTAGGGGTCACCACAGCAGATCATCTGTTTCCATTTCTTCCTGTCCTCTGCATCTTGCTCTGTCACACCAACCACCTGCATGTCCTCTCTCACCACATCCATAAACCTTATCTTAGGCCTTCCTCTTTTCCTGTTACCTGGCAGCTTCAACCTTAGCATCTTTTTCCCAATATACCCAGAATCCCTCCTCAGCACATGTCCAAACCAACACAATCTCGCCTCTCTGGCTTTGTCTCCAAACCGTCCAACCTGACCTGACCCTCTAATTTACTGATTCCTAATCCCATCCATCCTCATCACACCCAATGCAAATCTTAACATCTTTAACTCTGCCACCTCAAGCTCTGACTCCTGCCTTTTTGTGAATGCCACCGTCTCCAACCCATATAACATAGATGGTCTCACTACCCTCTTGTATACCTTCCCTTTCACTCTTACTGGTACCCATCTGTCACAAATCACTCCTGACACTCTTTTCCACCCACTCCACCCTGTCTGTACTCTCTTCTTCACCTCTCTTCCACAATCACCATTACTCTGAACTGTTGATCCCAAATGCTACAACAAAGTTACAAAAGTTGCAGCATGTGCCCCTTTCAGAACCCACCACTGTATAGCACTGAAAAGCTAAATTGGTTAGAACTGCCTTATCAAGTAACATATATACAACTTCTTACTTCCTATAAAATTATCCAGCATCCATCTAACTTCCAGCACTAAAAAGCATTCCACACAACTACGTTCCCAGTCAGTCATTGTGATCCAGTGACCAATAGCCGGCCTTAGGCATAGGCCAACTAGGCGGCCGCCTAGGGCACCGCTGTAGCAGGGGCACTTTTTCAGTATTTATTTGGTGTAGGTAGACCAGGATGGGGGCACCAGATGGTGTGGTAGAGAGCACCGTGGAGCCCTTTTGCCTAAGGCCGCTCCTGTCTGTCTACAAACCTAGCAAATCTGCTGGGCATTGTCTGTACTTGTACAAGTTTGCTAAGGCCTGGAACTCCTTACCAGTATCTATCAAGTCAGTACCCTCCCACCATCTTTCAAAACTACTGTGAAAGATTTCCTAACTAAAATCTGGCTCTGTTTTTCCTCAAAACCAGGATAAACTACATTCCTAAATGTGAACAAATAGCTTTTCATTCCTTATACCGCCTTACTCTCCCTTCTTCACTTATTTCTTTATTACTGTCTAATTCTCTTCCCTGACTTTCTCTGTAAATATACCATATGCCTGTTGTTCCCTCACTTCATACTGCACTTCCTAATTGTATTGGACTAACTTACCTTTATTTTCTCTGCAAACTGTCTAAAAGTTCTCTAAATGTTAAATGATTGTCACATATCTTGTATTGATTCTTAACCAAAGTTTTTATATTATGCCTAATTTGTTGTAATTATTTAAACTGCAAATGTTTTGTTTTATTTTTGAAGATTGTAAAAGTATTGTTCTTAAAATGTTATGTAATAATTTGTATCTTTTCCCCCCAGCCTCCGCTGAAAATGGGCTTCTACCCAGTCAGACTTTCCCAGTAATCAAATAATAAATAAAAAATACTCTATGCAACTTTAAACCGTGTCTTGGTAACTGCACAGATGTCCTTATTCTTCACTGTGAGGAGGGTTTGGCGGGAGTGTAGGTTTTTTTATTTTTTTAGGCTTCTGGCATTGAGCTGTAACACTTTGAGGTTCAGTTGAGTTGATTTTGCAATGTCAGTAGGTTTTTTAGTTTGTCACCACATAAGAAAGTTTTAGTCAGTATTCAATAGCCTAGAATGAAAAGGAATAGATCGTCCTTGGTAAAGCAACATGGTGTGTTAACCATGTCCCCCACCCAAGCTGACAAATACTGGATCCCCCTTAAAATGGCACCAGAAAGACAGCCAGTTGTTGAAATCAATCATTTTTGTTCATATTGTGGCATCATCCTCAGTGATAGTAATATGCTGCTCGGTGCTAGGCTCGTACCAGCCTGAAACACATAGTGTGAAAGCTCCATAAAGTCTCTCTTCATATAGTCCTGGGAGGTACATCTCAGGTCATTTATACTTAAATAGGCTATTATGGAATCGTATGAGTACCTGTGGTATGATAACTTTAGTGCATGAGCGATTTAGCAGATCCCGGCTCCAGATAAACAACTAACAGTCATCTTCTCCTTGTTGAGCCTGGTTAGAGGGGCATCGGCATATCTGAGAATGGAGACCCCCATAACAGGAGTACTGGGAAGTGTGTTTGCTTGCCTCAGGGGCTTAGTGTTTGGGATTCCATATGTGTGGTGTTATGTCCAGTTTTTTCTGAGTTCCTTTGGACTTGCTGAGGCATATCTTTGACAAAAGCGGTCTAGCTATGCCTCAACAATCCCAAAGCACTCAGAATAAACAACAGCTAACACCACACATATATTCACTGTCAGTGGAGCCCCAAACACTAAGTCCCTAAGGCAATAAAACACACTTCCCAGGACTCTCATCATAGGGGACTCCATTGTAAGATATGCTGATGCCCCTCCATTTTAAGATATACTGATTGGGAGAAAAAAAAGACCAACCTGTGTCAAAAGAGATCATTTCCAGATTGTTATCCTTGACTATTGCCTTAATTTATATCCACTACAGTAAACCAGTTTCAGGCAGCATCAAGGTTTGCTGTACTAGGGGCTTATCTTCTTTGAAGGTATATTGGAAAGGGGTGAACTCTAGAAGCATGGTCCTCTGTAAAGACCATTACAAGGCATTGCAAAATGGATTATTTTTCTAGATCCACGGTAGGTTTTGCTACAATCTTTCTTCACGGGCTCAAGGATCCATATCCTTTCTCTTCCCATGTTGGCTGGCTTTGGTAATCAATCCATATAGCCTAAAGGCTACTGCAGATGTGAGAATGCTGAACACAAACCACTTGTGTAAGTTGTTCTTACCAATAACAGTAGATGTTCAAATTGCTCCATCTTCCACCCCCGTTTTTGGAGTATAGTTTCTTGTTGAGATATAAAATTGTTGGTTTATTTCTGTTTTTTTTTTTGTAGTTCAGGATGAGCATGCTCCTTCTTAACGTTTGGGCCTCAGAGTCCTGAAGTTTCGTCACTCTTCTGATTTTCCCTCTACAGGGATGTCCAATCAGCAGTCAGAGTGAAGGTGGAGGACAGAGATTTTAGGAGATGGATGGTTGTTGTGTCTTGGGCAAAACGCAAACCATATAGCCTAAAGGCTACAGCAGCAGTGAGGAATTCAAACATCTACTGTTATGGGTAAGTGCAACTTGCACAACTGTACTTTTCTCTTCAAGCATCAAGTGTTAATTGGCTGACATTAATTCCATCTTTTATGCCTCTCTCTCTCTCTCTCTCTCTCTCTCTGTCTTTCTTTCTCCTACTGCAATTTTGGTTACTTTCCACTGATTCTTTCATTACATCAACTGGTTTGGGATTCTTATGTTATAATACTCACTGAATACTTACATTGGGGTGAGGTGTTTGACCTCAAGCTTTCTTTCTGGGTATCTTCTCTTCACAATCTTCAGCTTGGTGGAACTTCCCCAGTTAACCAACAGAAAATAAATGCATTAAGTGTTCCTAAGCCCTCACTTCTGATGACACCTTACTTGTTCAGAAGCATACAAGCATAAACCTAAGTAAATGGCTCAGTCTGTTACCACTGATGTCAACAGCACATTTATTATACTTGATGAAGCTGACCAGCTCATAAAGGGTATTTGTTCAAGCTGTTGGCAAGACTGGCATATCTGTTATTTATTTTGTCTTTGTTTATTGGGAAATTCTGACAGGGTTTAGCTAAACCTCCTTTCAGCTGTAGACCTGGGAGAAAAGCTCCATAGATTTTTTACAAAAATTATCAAGATTACACATGGAATGACAATGTACAAACAGTATATAGGTATTTACAGAGTATATGATAGTTTCAATAGTGTGCATAAATTTGCAGGGTGCATGGATATTTAAGCAGTGTCTATATATTTTACAAAGCGTATTACTATATATATATATATATATATATATATATATATATATATATATATATATATATATATATATATATATATATATATGCATGTGTGTGTGCTGGAGGGACAGGTTCATATCCCAGAGACTGCCCATGCTATGGAATAGACTTCCCAGACATGTCAAACAGAGCACCTCACTGGCCCTCTTCAAGAGCAATCGTGATGAGTGGATGGGAAATAGAAAATTCACCCCGGGGATCACTCCAGTGGCTGTACTCGGCAGAGGCACTGGGAATTAAGGTCAGGTGGCATGATGCCAGGGTAATCCTATGGGCTAGGCTTGTAAAGGCTCCAGGGCCATTAGCCTAGTATACACCTATGAACCTATACATACATATACTGCCATATGTCTTATTTACAAGATGATCTTAGGAGTCTAAGTCAGTTGTAGCAAAGATTATTTTCCATTTAATGATGAAGTGGGGAGAAAAAAATTGCATACAAAGTTTAAACCATGCATTTTGTGTTAAAAGAAAAAAGTGAGGACACGTTTCTTCAGGCATTATTTTGGAGGTTAGTATTTAGAGCCCCAATCTATAGACAAAGGGAGAGAATAGAGGTGTTATGGAACAGCAGTCATATCTGCAGAATTCACATGGTAGCATTAAATGAAGATCCATTAAAACCAGTTCATTAATCTCCTGACTATATAACTCATAACAGTTTACTAGTATTCCACATCATCATCATCATCAACCCTCTCTTTTCCCATTTTCTACATTGAGTTGGATTGTTGCATCAAATGTCACCATCTTTCTTGATTTGATGCCACTCTCCTATCTTCTTCGACAGTTATGCCTTACTGTCACAGGTCTTCTCTTACGCAATCTATCCATCGCTTTGCTGGACAACCTTGTTTCTTTTGATTTCTTCCTGTCTTTTCTAAATCTTCTTCACCAGCTTGTCTTCTGCTTTTCTGCATGTGTGCCCAGGCCACCACAATCTGTTCTCTTTGACCTTATTTGCATTTTGAGCTACTTTGGCCTCTGCTCTGATGTTCTCATTCATTATCTATCCCATAGTGTGTATCATACCCCCCATACCAAATACTTCATTCCCACCACCTTTACCTTCCCCAGCTGCTCTGCATTTACTCCCCAGGTTTCTGTACCACACAGTAGCGCTGGTTACACCTCTGCTTTGACCACCTTACTTTTCAGTATCTTTCTCGTTCTTCTGTCACACACTAACCCTGACACTCTGTGCCAGTTGGCTGCAGTCCCTCTAATTCTAGCTTCTAAATTAGTGACACATTAGCTGCCAGTTAATGGCCAATAACAGTGATCTGGCACATACTTGTATCATATGGAACAACAATAGGTGCAATTCATTTATGCATATAAATACAGACACATGCGTATCTCTCTCTCTCTGTGTATATATATATATATATATATATATATATATATATATATATATATATATATATATATATATATATAGACAGAGAGAGAGAGCTAGATACATGTGTATGTATATATTCAGGAAGAGAGAGATCCATTAAACAAAAATGTCTCTTTCCTAGGATGATCAAGGAACTTTGATCTGGTAAAGAGTCTTTCTTAGGGTCACACAATATACACGCAGAGGCTAACATACTCACAACAAGGTTTACAAGCTACAGCCCTCAAATCATATTTTACAATACTAAGAATGTATTTTCTATAAAAATGCTTCCTCCCACAAATAGCGTAATGTATCCCTCAAACCATTTCAGGCGTGTATCAGTATATAACATATATCTGACGGATTTATTACTGTTAAGATGTGCCTGGTATTAGAAACACTTGGAGCTTGTAACCTAGTACATACCCACTCCTTTGTGCATTATTTAAATGCTATTTTTTTTGTTTTTGAGGGAAGGTCTTTCTTTCCTTCTTTCTTCACAGTCTTTGTAAAAGTAACTAGAACTGTAGTACCCAGAAAGATCACGTTCACGTTTTACTGGGGTAACTTTGGGAATCTTGTCCAGTCAGCTGTCTTGCTTAGAGCCGAAAGTATGGAAGTAAAGACTGTGGAAATCAAATTTTAGTGAACAGCTAAAAAACGTTATACTGTCAAAGGTTCCATTTAGCAATGCTAAGGGAATATGTGTTCACTCTAGTCATTCAAGCAAAGCCAGCTGTTCTCAGGAAATAAAATAGAACAATCTATCTTTATTGCAGTCTTGTCCAAGTAGAGTTCCCCATATTTCACTTTCCAAAAGCTGCTGGAACAAAAGAAAAGTTGTCAGACAGCACATCTGTGAAAACAAAATATAGATGATGTATATTCATGTATTATCACTTTATCTTTGTGGGCTATGCTGGTGTATGTCTTTGTGTGCTGAGAAAATCTCCAGGGGTGTTAACAGAAATTCACATCTGAGTTAACCAATTCCCTGATAAGAGTTGTAATATTCAAAATTAAATAAGATTTTGGAAAATTAAGCAAAACAGAAAACCGAGTGGTTGTTCTAGTATCATGTCAAATTTGGCAAAGTAACAGAAAAATGGATGTCCAAGAACACACTATTTTGGTATATGGCCAGGCATCAAACATATTTCTAGCAGAAGGTCAAAATGTCTGCCAACAGTTTTGGGCCAAAAATCAAAATTTCAAACACAGAATGGAAAAAAATCAGGGAGCCAGACACATGCTTCACATTTTCAAGAGCAGTACCTGATAAAAAAACATAAAAGGGAATACAGTATATAACATAGAAAGTATAAGAAAAAAATGCATACATCATCTTTGCAAGTCATCCTGAGTTTTGTGCATATTTCAGATTAAAGTAGCAGCCATTTCTGCACTCATTAATTAGAGCACTACTGTGCCCAGTAAGGCGTTTCAGCATTACCATCCTGATTAGATCTATTAGCATAAATATACAAGTGTTTGCTGTGTCACAGCTCAGCAGTATGCTAGGTACTTCTGACTCATGTCCAGAACTGGTGCCAAAACATGCTACTGCAAACATTATGGACAGTGTCTTTAAGCGTGTTTTTAGCAGGAAACAAAAAGGCAACAATGAAGAGCAACTGTGAAAGGCAGAAGCATTTAGTATTAGGTGAGTGTTGACCCTGAACAACCACTGTCCTTGCACAAGGTGACCTATGACTGTTTGGGGACTTGATTAGGTGTGGATGATACTACTGGATTGAAGTCTATTTACTGCATTTACTGAAAGATTCCCTCCCTTCATTATTTACTGTTCTGCTGAATAGTTAAGACAGCCACATGTTCGTCTCCCTCTTTTTCAAGCCAGGGTAATGGCATATAGGCTGAGATTCCATCTACGATTTTGTGAGAAAGGTATGATTAAATGTCATGTTTCAAGTTTATTACATCAGTTGTTTCAACAAATCATTTTTATAAAAATACTCCTGAAACACCCATGAATTTTAAAACCCTTACAAACATCTGAAATATCTACAAATATTGCCACCTATTACTTATGTTATTTTCTACTCTTCTATAACGAGTATGTCATTCCTACTATAATTTTTTAATGCTTTAGTTAACGGTTTCATGTTTTTTTGCATCAAAAGAAGAATGCATTCAACTAGAATTATTGAATGTTTTTATTGTATTGAGATCATTTTTGACATCATCGTGACACCCCACCTCTGGGCCAGTAAGCAAGGAGCCTCACTCCTCATGACTAGCACCTGTGGGAAATGTTCACTGGGAAGATAGCAGATTCACACACAGTATGTCCAGATGCATCTCTCTACATCAAGCACAATCAAGCACAATTTCCCTTGAGAGCACACAGGGAACACAGTCAATCTGGAGGCTGACTTCTCTGTCTTTCTCCAGATCCCCATTAAGGCTCCCCACTGGCACAGCTGTAGAGTTGAGACCTCGGTTGAGTGTCCAAGCTAAGACCTCCAGCACCTTCTCTGTTCAATCAGTGCTTCGTGTCCCTGCCCAAGTAGCTAACACCCACCATTTTTAGATGTATACACACACACACACACACACACACACACACACACACACACACACACACACACACACACACACACGCACGCACACACACACAAACACACACACACCCCTTGGAAAGTCTATCACAAGTTTACTAGCTATGCCCCCTTCTGCCCAAACTATAAGGTAGTTATGACTGCCACCAGACACTCCTGCCAGCTACCTCAAGGCTCTTCCATAGGTATCCAATAAACTGAGTGAAATTAATACAAATGGTAGTCTGATCAAGAGCAAGGCTATTAGGAGTGGCCCACACAGTGTCACCAAATAAATATACAAGTACTCTCAAAACTTAAATATCTCTACAAAGATTAGCCACAATAAAAGGTTTAAATATATTTAACAATAAATAATAAAAGAGCAAGAAAATACTAAGTATATATTCATAGTGACATCAGAGTTCAAAATCACAGGAACTATTTAAAATAACATTGAATGACAGACTCAGACAAATAAAGAAAAACAATATCTAAACTAAGCTTCACTATATTCCTGACTGAAGATAAGAGCATTGTTATGCCCTACTTACTTTATAGGGCAAGGCAGATGATGTGGTGAATGGTCCTTCTTGTTGTCAGGCCCAAAGTCAGAATATAGAATGCTCTGTCTCACTAAGACACTTCTCAAAATAATGTCTAAAATATTGCTTCTGGGATAGCTTGCAGAATGACATCACTTCTGCTCATCTGAATTCTAGTTCCCATGCAAATCCCCATTGCTGGAAGCTGGCAGAATCTAGCAGGTATGTGTAAAAATACACATACAAGGGCTTTTGCTCATTTCTGTGGCAGGTGCTGGAAATCATAAAACAATTTCATACCTCCACGCTTCCAGAATAGTAATTAGTTCACCCCAAAGACAATACAGAAAACTTCCTAGTACAAACTTTGTGTCTCTGGCTGCATTGAAATTTGTGAGATAGCATCTTTATGGCCTAGACCGTAAAGTGATTTAATTTCAGATATATTTTAAAGTTTGCTGGATTGAGGTTAACCTTCCAGTTTCTTCTGTTAAAACATATACATTTAAACCGTTACAATAGTGCATGTACATTTCTGTTCTCTCCAGTAGGGCTCACTGTGGATACATTTCAAACACACAAGCACTTTACAAATACTTTTTCAGCATAAGCATCTGTACAAATCAGTTTGATATACCCATGACATACAGTCATATAAAAGCTGTAATGCAATAGTATATCTGCTTTTCTTTCTTTCTTTCTTTTTTTCCATTTCACAAGGGCAACTATTTAATATGTTATTACTTTTTACCTTCCTTGTCTTGGATTTTCAAAACTGTACCTTGCACACATGGTTCTTAATTTTCTGTCTGCTATCACAGACATTACCTATCTGTTATCTGAATGTTATTTGATACATTCTAGCTTATTATGTAAGCTCAAACTCTGCAAAAAAGTATAGAAAGTATAGATTTACACATCATTTCTTGGTCTTAAGCTCTTAGGAAATTTTCCACTCAGTCCAAAAACTTGATTTTTTAATGCCACTTTGAGTCCAGAACAGCTTTTTCTTCCATACTTCAGTCATAATAACATCACTACCCAGTCTCACCTAGCTAATTACTGTCCATCATTGCTGTCTCATTAGTTATCTAAAAGACAGTTCTGCTTTTCAGACAATGCAATACATCAATGAGTTTTTCAATGAACAAATATATCAATGCTGTGCTTGATTGGTTAATCGCATTGTAAGTGAAAGGGAATAGAGATTGTGTTCCTTTCACTAATGCTGTGATGCATCAATGCTTTTGGTCGATCTCAGTGTAAGTTAAAGGAGAAACTCTCCATTACCATATAAATACACTATGATTGTTCACTGTTGCATTTGTTTGTTATGTTGTGTCTTTCGGATTTTCCCGGTTAGGGGTCACCACAGCGGAACTCCAGTCCGCTAATGATTGGCAGTAGATTTTTACATGCCAAGTTGCCGGCTCTGACGCACAACCTTCAACAAAGGTACATCCATTCACGCATGTCTCCACACAGAAGACGCTCTAACTGAGAATCAAACAGGACAACGTCTTACTGTGAGGCAACAATGCTACCGCAGCACCACCACTGCAGTTATACAGAGTATAAATGATGGGACATAAAGGGTTTATTCCTTTCATTTACAATGTGATTAAGCAGTGGTGATGCTATTCAGCTAGGATCAGGTGACAGCGGGGTAAGGAAAGTTGTCCTTTTCCACACTGTTGTGTGATCTTGGAATTAGTATACTTATAGCTGTAGTGGTGTGGGGTGTGCAAAGGACTTTTTAGAATATTGTATTTTGAAATTTACATCAAAAGGTAATTTTTTTGTCTGATATATTGAATCTAGATATGTCTCAGGAAAAGATCCTAGGAGTAACAACACTTTCTTTAAAAGCATACTTACAGGTTTTAACAAATGCAAATATTTGTTGTTTGATCTAAATTCTGCACTTAAGCAATGGACATGTTTTCACTATACTGATTATAGTAGAAGCTTGACCATCATTCCTGCCACTACTGTATCCATAGTCTGTAGAGCATTTCAGTTTTTAGTTTTGCTTTTGAATATTTCAGTCTGATACTGCTAAGCTTATTACATCTTTTATACCTTCTTGGTCTTTGCGTTGTCTTTCCCTTTATTATTTTATTATTCCTTTTGAGTGTTTCCTTACACTAACATCCATTTCCTTACTCCTGCAACAAACATATCAATTGTAAAATGTATGTCTTTTGTTTAACTTTCCTTTTGCTGTTTGCTACTCTCTTCCTAATATGTTTTTACTTATTATTTTCCCCCTTGTTTGTCCTCTTATGTCCTGTGAACACATAAGCCTTTCATACAGACTAACTCAAAGTCTAATGTCCATCTACCATTGACCATTGTCCTATTATTATTTACTGTATCATCAAAATATTGGTCTCTGGGGATGTCTTTAACTGAATTATTCAATCTTCATTCACAATACTGTTACATTCCTCTCTCTTCTTATCTTCTAATCTTTTTCTACTATCTTTCACTTAATATTATACTTCCTGTCTATACAATCCTTCCATCTCAGCATTTAATGTAGATAATGAAAAAAATGGTTCAGACTTTTAAAACCACTGTCCAGAGATATCACACCTAATACATTTCTATGATTAGTCAGTTGATATTCTAATAGAAACAATGAATTATTCTCATAACAAGTAAATCTAAGTCCTAATTAATCTGATGAGGCCCTATCCCTGTTTCCTATCCAAACATCTCTGCAATTGTTCTTTGCCTGTTTGTAAGTTTTTTTTACCTTTTTCAACATTCCTTTCGCTTGCCATTCCTTTATACTCTGTTCATGCTTGATAAAGTCAGCTTTTTATATCACTTCTTACATTTCTGACAACAACATTTTGCTGTTATTATCATTGTCCCTCTTACTAACTTCAATGCCCTTTCTCATTCCCACTCATATGTAGGGCACTCCTTTTTGTCAGATCATCTTTTCCTGCTGCCTTTCCTTTATTCATTTTCTCCTACCATTTTACTTGTCTCTATTTTTTTTAATCATTTGTGAATTTAAATCGAGCAATCTTTGGTAATCTTCCCATTTTCAGCAGTGATTTAGCAAGGTATGCATATTGTCAATCATCTGGTCATGCAGAATTATCTTAGCTCTTGCAAAGGACCAAAAAAAGCTACCAGCTCTGTGCTTGTTTGTAGTAATTGTACTCCTCCAGTGTAAAATGACTGCAGTGTGTTAAATATTTATGTTACTATGTAATATCAGTTTAAAACTCATGCCATTATTTGCAAAAGTTATAGCAATCAATGTTTTGCTTAATTTTTCAAATTCCTCAAACATTAAAATGTTCAAAAACACATACATAAGTAGTCTGCAATATGCTATCTAAAATCCAACCAATGAGTCACCCAATGTGTACCAAATATATGTATATAGGTCTACAGAAAAAGAAAATCTTGACATTCACAAGATCGACCACAAAAGGTCAACTTTGCAAACGTTGACATGCTCACTGGCTCAGAATCACAACTTCCACACCCCAACAAACATAGCTAATGTGCAGTCCTCTCACATAAAATAAATCAAGGCTCAAACACTTAAATGTCCACTTGTACCAAAATGGTCTGGAGCTGTCAGTATGCCATTGTCTGACTAGATGTAAAAACTCAGTCACTCCTGCTCCTTATAATGCCTTTAGTGGACTATTAGTCTGTTATCAGTCAGCTTCAGACTCTGTAAGTCTCCCAGCTGCAGTCATCCTTTGCAGATTAATTATTCCACTTCATTGCAAACTCCTCTGCTCTTTTATTCAAATAAAGGTCACTCAAATGATGTCGGTACAGTGTTCTGCCATGCTTTACACTATACTGCTTAACACAGTCCCAGAACACGTTTCCTACATCTGTATACAATTTAAATTGCATGACAAGCAACATTGCACCCTTTCTGCTTTCGGTACAGCCAGTTTGCCACTTCCACTCTGTGTTTCTGTTGTTTGATCAATAGCACTTTCCTCAAGTGCTGTACAATTGATGGAAAAGAAGCAAAACAAGTTTCTCCGACAGTGGTTTTCTTTTTTGCCCACTGTTGTGTGACCTTAAAGTAGATATATTTAAGTTCTGGAGGTGTGGGGTCCCCCCACATGACTTATTTGAGGTTCAGCAAAACTTGTTTTACTCTTTTTTCTATGATCATTTAGCACTCAATGAAAGTGCTGCCAATCAATCAACATGTATCCTTCTATAAAAGTACCAAATACTGTACATGAATTCCAGCATCAATACAGACTCCTAATTTCCTTTCAAAGTGTTTTCCATAACAAGTAGCAC
Source organism: Protopterus annectens (assembly GCF_019279795.1). Classification (NCBI taxonomy): domain Eukaryota; kingdom Metazoa; phylum Chordata; order Ceratodontiformes; family Protopteridae; genus Protopterus; species Protopterus annectens. The sequence goes on along the minus strand of NC_056737.1, from coordinate 775,187,348 downwards.
TCCAGCCACTGTTTTCATGCTGGTAAACTGTTTCCCTTTCTACATAAATTAAACCATCCAAAGAGCAGCTTTTACAGTGGTGCAGCGGTTAGCATTGCCACCTCACAGCAAGAGGTTCTCCGGTTCGATTCTCGGCTGGGGTGCCTTCTGTGCGGAGTCTTCATGTCCTCCCTGTGGTCGTGTGGGTTTGCTCCTGTTTCCTCCCACATCCCAAAGATGTGTAGGTGGATTGGACACATTAAATTGGCCCTAGGAGTGAGTGCGTGTGTGTGTGTGCCTTCTGTGGAAAGTTGGGTGCCAGGCTGGCAACTGGACACTGTAAAAACTCCACTGCCAATCATGAGCGGATAGGTGATCTGCTGTGGTGACCCCTAACTGGGAAAAGCCAAAAGAAGAATGTAAAATCCAGATCGCTCAATTATAATGTGCAAAACATTAATGACACCTTGACTTTTTATGTGCTAACAGTACTAATTGCTTGACTGGCCCATTCTTTACTGACTCGGTTCAGCTTTGTATCTGCTCATGTCTCCTCTTACTGCCATCTACTGCAATTTCTTCTCTGCCTTTTACTGGTACTGGAAACACTGACTTTCTCTCTACCAAACTAGTTGACTGGCTTCAGAGTTATCCTTCCAGTTGGAAAACTGGAATAAATGCAGTTGCTGCAAACACTGGAGTTGCTGAAGGGAACTGTCATTCCCTGGACTGATAGTCCAATGCTAATACCCCCTGACTGCTCCAGCATTCCTCAGGCACACTTCTGTCTACTATAACAATTTCAAAAGAATTATTAACTTGAATTGATTTAGTCATTATTCTGAGGTCTGTATTGTAAACTCTTTCACTTTAAGTTGTAATAAATAAAATGCCCAAATTGCCAAGCTTTACCCTGACTTACTCAAGATGACTGAGAATGGATGTGACATAAACCTGAGAAAGGCACTCAAGAATCTGCATTCAAAAAACTTTTTTTGAAATTAGATATGATTAGCAGTTTAGGTCATCGGTCAGCTCATCTTTCTGAAGGGTAGTTGAGGGATTTTTTTTCTTTTTTTGTGCCTGGCACTCCTCTTGTTTCTTGTGGAGGCTAGAAGGCTTGCAGCAGACAGGCAATCCAGGTGTCTGTTATACTGATGTCACCACACAGTAATTATCAATATGTCTGGAGCTGGTAGAAAGGTAGGCAGTACAAAGATGTTTCAACCCTGTAATGATATTGGCCTGGATAGTTGGCCTTCACTCCTAAATAACATAAGTGAATAATGGATATAATCCTTGGGGGTGTAAAATTAGTAGGTTGCTCTCTAAAAACATCTTTTTTCCTTATAGCTCCTTTCTGGTACCCTCAACTCTGGGGGGTGATCAGAATATTATGTCTGATGATTTCTTATCTGGGATTAAATTCCAGTAATGCAACTACTTCTTAGCTTTTGGGGTTATATGGTGACTGTTGTTAACTTGATTCTACGTGCAGAACTTCACAGGACATACAGCTTGGTTGCCACAGTCAATAGACTCACTTTCAGTCATAGTCAGAATGTTGGAGGTCTGCAAACAGTATTTTACTTTGCATTATTCGGAGATATTTAGACTGACAAATGAGTTCAGCAGAATGCAGCAGTTAAGGTAATGAATGAGTATGCTTTCATAATGGTTTAGCTGAGGTTAGTTTAAGCATATAGTCAGGAGTGGAGTATGCTCTATACATTACTGTTCTAGAGTGGCCTTTCAGCTGTACATTTTCCCCAGATCATTATACAGTGTTGGGCAGTTCCTTGACAATCTGGAACATTAACAGGCAAAGAGCAACTCGGCCCCATTCATCTCCATTTATCAGAAATGCATATGTATGCACACATAGGTAGTGTACTGCCCATCACCATATCCCACAGCCAACCCCCAACACAAAATAAGGAACTTTAGATGGAAAGAGATGGGAAAAAATATATATAAATGAGGGCTGATGAATTATGCTAGCATGATGGTTTGCATGTATCTGGGAAAGGGAATTGTTATCTTAATTGATGCGCATGTAAGTAATACATAAGGACATGCTAGCCTTCCCAACAAACACATATACATGTACACACACACACACACACACACACACACACACACACACACACACACACACACACACACAGGTAAATACAGGCTTGGATGAGGGGAAAATGGATAAAGTCACAAAGAAATGGAGGAGCGTGAACACCATTTCCTAGGGAGTCAGGTATGGCAACAGCACAAATATTACCCCCATCATCATCAACCCTCTGTTTTTCTATTTTCTTTTTCTACATTGGATCAGGGTGTTATATCAACTGCTGCTGTCTCTCTTGATTCATAGCAAATCTTAGTTTATGGTTGGCAGGTTTACTGCCTTTACATCTAGATTTTGCTCAAGGGAGCTATCTCAAGTAACTCAAATTAAGTGACTGGACACTGGCCAGTACTTTATTGACCCAGGGTTGTTGAGCACACATTGGCCAATAGAGCACATAGGCCTCTCCCAACTATTAGCACGGGTTCCTGGTATAGGTCAGATTTTCAATCACTTATTGCCAGCAAATACCCATTTTATAGGTTCATAGATTAGTACTAGACTACTGTCCTTGTGGGCCATTTTCAGCCTAGCCAATTACCCCATGTGAGAATCAAACTCTGCACCTTATGTTTGTAAGTTAAACACCTTAACCATTATGCCAACCTTTGACTAAATCACCTAGAGGTAATTTTTGCACTGTGCAGTAGCTTGCCCTGAATGTAGTCTGTGCTCCATTTTCTCCTGTCTATAGGATACTGCACACCTCAGCTGATGCCTAAAGCAGTTTGACTACACAATCAAGAGTCTGTGCTGGTGTCCATGACTCCTTTCAATTTTGGGTGAGTTTGAGTTTTAGGTGGAAACACCTAGCATGTTTTGGGGAGGTGGGAGTAACCCTCCTAGAGACATAAGGAGAACATGCAAAGGTCAGGCTTGAAACTTATACTGTGTGCATGGAGAAGACCTTAACCACAATACCAACTGTGTCAGATACTAATAAAGAAAAATAAAATAAAATGAATGTTTGAAAAAAGGTAAAATCAACATATTTACAGAAGATCCCCTTTACCTAAATGAATCTAAATATGCCAACTCTGAAACTGCTCAGCCTCAAGATATCAAAACTGGTATTGCGGTAAACTTTGATCTTGGTGCACATCAAAGTTTTTGCCATAATGTTAAGTCACATAAATAATGTGCCTCTGAAAAAAAAAACTGCATGCACATTTTCTTAAAATCTTAATGCAGTGGTGATCCTGCAATACCGTGGAAGCCAAGGGAACATAGTTCATAGATGACAGTAAATAAGATGACAGTATACCGGCTACACAGTACAGACAAAAACTGAAACGTTTTGATTTTTTGATGCTTGGAGGTTGTAAGGATGTAAGCACTATAAAAAAGAGTGGAGAGGAGATAAGTAGTACAAGCATAATTTTAGTTGCTTTAGAGAAAGTTTTTGGTTCTGTAAAGCTTCCCTAGTTTTTGATTAGTTTTTATTCTGCACTTTTGTATATGCAGATAGAATTTAAGATTGCCATCCACTATCATCAATAATAATTTGCTATGAAAAGTGACTCCAGTGGTTGTATTATCAAGAAAGATTGTTTTACATTTTCTTTTTTCATGATAGAGGGATTTGGGGAAAAAGTAGTATTTTTTTGGGGGGAGGGGTATGAGAACATGTTTAGTGGCTGTTAAAGCTTCCTGAGCAATTTGTTTGAGGTGTGCCATGTTGTCAGGTGTGCAAATGAGTGTGGAGTCATCTGAGTACTGTATTAGGGAGGCCTGTTGTGTGGATGTGTGGAGGATGTTGGTAAGAATGTTAACGAGGAAGAGACCAAGGACAGAGGCTTGTGGTACACCACTGGTGACTCGTAGGGAAAGAGAGATAGCAGAGTGCCATTTTACTAACTGATCTCTATTGGACAGGCAGTTTTTGAACCATAGAAGGCTGGGCTGAGAGAGACCTACTGAGAACATTTGAAGTAGGTGTTTCTTGTTACAAACTATGTCAAAGGTTTTAGACGTCTAGAAATAAGGAGGAGACTAATTTGCTGCCATCTCTAGCTTTATTGTCAGTATCAATATAGGTTAGAAGTGCAGTGTTAGTACTATGGGAAGGGCAGAAGCCATATTGTGTGGGGAATAGGATTTCTTCCAGCAGGAGATAGTTTGGGAATTGTTTTTTGAATACATTTTTTTCAAGTATTTTGGAAAAGAAAGTTATTACTGTGTTCTTTTAAACTACTGCTGGTTTGTAATATTAATTGCTGCTGCAGAAGCCTTAGCTATGTGGGTTATATTCTACCAAGGATATAACAGCCAGCCAAAATCCAGTGCTTCAGGGCACCTTCCATGCTCCCAAACTCTCAGGTAGATCAAACTGCTCTGACTGAAAGATGTTTGGACACCAAGCCCTTCAAAGCTTTACTGCTACAGCAGAGAACGCACCTCTGTAACTTTTAAGGGTAAATGACCACCCTGTGCTGTTCCTTTGCTGGGTAGATAAGTTCCCTTTTGGGAAAAAAAAACTTCCATTCAGTTATCTTTGTTGATTATTAGTACTTTCTAGTTCAAGAAAGTTATTATTTTAAAGCTAAGAGTTTGTTTTAATTAACTGTTATGAGACTGTATTGTACTTTTAAGAGCACTCTTTTTTTCCTGTCAGTTTAAAAGCTGTTTAAAGTATTTAAAATACATTTTTCTGTGAAGAAATTGTGTTTAATTTACTTTGGGGTGCTGGCAAGTGTTTTAAAGTGATTTTTAGGTTTACCTTTGAATGATTGAAATGCATGTATGTGAATGGCCGTTTCTGCAAACTGTAATGCCGAAATATGGACAACATCCAAGGTTCAAATGTCGAAAATGGTTTTCTGGGAAACCATTACTGACATTTGATCCATGTGTTTGAATGGGAAAAAGCATTTGTTTATTTGCCATTCAAACACATGATGAGTTAGCATTGTGGTACTTTGCAGCCGTACTTTCGACATTGTGCACGTCGCACATATGGCTTTCAACAAAATAAAGGTAAACCGATTTTATTGTGTTTGCTATGAAAAAGTGACTTTAAAAGACCTTAGATTTTTACTGGCTTTTGATTCTTGTTTACCCTGGGAAAAAGGGACCATTTTCAACTTGCCAATGGAACAAACTATCAGTCCCAAAGTCATTCCTTCTTCCAGCCACAAAAATAAAATGTTAATCAAACAGCTATGCCACAATATCAGGCTAGTAAATTACCTGAGCCACAGGTGGATTACTTTGCTGCAACCATTTGTTAGTACCTCAGACCACTCATCTTTTACCTCAGATCCCTCTGGTGTAACACCTACAGCCACAATGGACAGAGGGATAGCCACATCCTCTATGGTTTTGGGGTCCCCTTAGAGGCAAGAGAGAGGCACTCTTGTTGGTCCTGTGAGAGAGAACAGGGAAGGTTTCCCTGTTTTGTCAGAATGATGTATCCATCCTTGGGAAAGCTACTGCCCAACAGCCACAGCCACAGAGAATGTGGCTAACCCCCAGTCCATAGTGGCTGTAGGCGCTACGCCAGAGGGATCTGGGGTAAAAGCTGAGTGTTCTGAGGTGCAACAAATGGCCACAGCAGAGTCACCCACCTGTGGCTGAGACAAATTACTAGCCTGCTTTGGTGACAGTTTGCTTATTTTTTTTTCCTTTTTGTGGCTGGAAGAAGGACATGGGACATGTATTTTATTCCTTGGTCAAGCTGAAAATAGTGCATTTTTCCCAGTGAAGGCAAGCATCGATTGCTGGTAAACACTACCAGTCCACAAACACTATTGTTTTACAGAAAATAGAGTAAAAAGCATTTTAAAACACTAATACATCCCCACAAAAGTAAAATGAATAGTTTATCCACAGAAAAAATGTTTTCAGTTGCTTAACACCACTTTAAATCTGATGGAAAAAATAAACACTCTGTTTAAAAGTATGTTACAGTCTCGAGACAGTCCATTAAAATACATCAGTCCTATCTTTAAAAATAACTTTCCTAAAGAGGAAAGTAATAAAACATCAACAAAATTAATGAAATTAAAGTTTTGTTTTTTTCTGCAAAGGGAGCTTATCTGCACAACAAAGGAAAGTGCAAGCTGAACATTGATCCTCAAAAGCCTCAGAGGAGTGTACTCTTTAGCAGCAGTAAAGCTCTGAAGGGATTTGCGCCCAGGCTTGTATTTTAATCAGCTCAGCTTGACCTGCCTGACAGTTTGGGCATGTGGAAGATACCCTGATGCTATATATCCCATATAGCTAAGGCTACTGCAGCAGTGATCACTATGATTTACATCCCTAGTTTCTTTCTTATGTAGTGAATGTGTGTCAGACTACTTCAGGATTTGTGTTTGCATTAAGGCAGTTCCATGCCAGTCATTACAGAGCAAAGGATCTAAGAATTTCAAAGCTGCTTTTGCTGTGTTCTTTTAACCTACTTCTTGGTTATAATAGTTCCATTACCTGCAGCAAAGGTAAGTAAAGATTATACATTCTAAAGCAAACTGATCTGCTATATGAGAGATGTAGTTTCACAATGTCACTGGAGGCATGCCTCTTACTTAATAACACAAACATCACCAAGCAGGTTGTCAGTAACACACATGCATGCGCGCGCGTGTGCACACACACACACACACACACACACACACACACACACACACACACACACACACACACACACACACACACACACACACACACACACACACACACACACTACATCCACTATACCCACTAAATATAGTATGGACCATAGACCTACATATGCTGAGACATTTAAAAGTAATATTAAAAAAAACTCAAAACCTCCCAGACATATCCTATAAACAAGTATACTCAGCAACCTCTAGAGCACCCTGCTAAGATACCATGCCCTAAGACAGATACAGAGTCATCACAAGGTGTCTTATCCTCTAAGCCCATAAGGCAAGCCACAACACAACATAATATTTAATTCATAGCAAATTCTATTCTGAGACACACTGATGTCCCACTCACCAAGCTGATCAAGGAGAGAGTCACAGTCAGTTGCCTGTCAGGGGCCAGGTCTCCCAGATGATTAATGCACTTAAGACATTGCATCATAAGTACCAATATAACCCTGCCATGGTCCATGTGAAGGTTAACAACCTTAGACAAACACCCTTATACTATATGAGGACAGAGAGACATGCTAGAGCTCTTACACTATGCATTCAAGGCCATCATGAGTCTAGCATTGAGCAGTATTCTACCTTCTCCAAGAATTACACCATTTTATCAGCAGAAGATATGACTTTAATAATTGTCTTAGTTTTTAGGTCACTCTAACGGGGTACAATATTAGTCTGCCTAGGAGGATATTGGTAGATAGACCATACTGCTGTGTTATCAGGGATGGTCTTCACCTGTCCCCCCTAAGTTTTTGAATATTGGCAAAAAACTTGTAGTGCCTTTCTTAGTCCTTATCCTGGGGAATATAGACATCTAGTCAGTTACTGAGACATGCTTTAAAGCCAGAGAGGACTCCAGCAGTACAAGACTGTAATGCCTTTCACACATTTAGACCAGCTACTGCACAGGTAGTGTCTAAAGGTGGAGGAGTCTCAAGTTACATTAAACACAAGCACACCTCAAGGCTGGTCAAACAGTATGTCACACTTGAGCTTCTCCATGTCCAACTTACCATAAGTAAATTCCCATACTATATCCTTGCAAGCTACAGGTCCTCATCTGTGACCCAGGAATACCATACCATGTACTTCAACAAGCTGGAAACACTTCCCATTCAACCCAATACAATATTCATGGGCAACTTTAACTACCCAGCATTAACTGGGAGTTATACATAACCTCAAATGTACCATTCCAAAGATTCCCAGACTTTGTTAACACAAACACTCTGGAACAACTTGTCTGCACACCCAGCAGAGGCACACGTATCCCTGACCTGGTCTTCACAAACATGAGGGAATGCTGCACTTCCCTGAATGTAAAGTCCTCATTGGTTAGGTTGGACCACAAAGCTGTCTCCTTGAAATAAATATTAAGTTTGAGACCTCAGCTAACCACAGAGCATTTAAAAATATTCCAAGGCTAACTACCTCCTACTAAGCTACAACCTAAAAAAATCCTAAGCTTCCCCTAAACCCTGAGAACATAGCTGTCTATGGGGAACTGTTCACAGATACCCTGTACAATCATTTAAATAACTACATAGAGACAGCTATACCTACACAAAATAGACATAGGACAACCTCCAAACACAAGCCACCTAATATAAATAGGTTGTTTAACAAAAGAAATAAAATCATATCTAAAAACAGGAAGGGCAATGCTAAGCAAGGTAAAAACTCCCTCATCAATCTAAACAAGCAACTCAGGTGACTAATCTAGTCCACCGTTGCCAAATTTGAGATAAAAATAGCCTCCCACGCTGAAGGCAACCATACATCTTTCTTCAGTTATGTTTACAGCTTTAAACGCAACACCCAGCAATGCACCAAACTAATGGTGAGTGGAACCAACTAAATGTAGCACAGGAGGTCCCCTTCAGATGACTTGAAGTTTCAAAACTCCAAACATCATATGGTCGAGGACCATATGATCGAACTTTTGAAACTTCAAATCTTCTGAATAGACATCGCAGTACAGCACTGAATGGGAAATTTGCCATTTTCCTCACTGTAGTGCGATCTCAGAGTTGGTATATTTAATTAGCAGGGGGTGTGGGGTGCAGGGGGGCTTGTTCCCTGCAAAAATGTTACATAATTTTTTTTTTAATTAGATGTTCGATGTTTCAAAACTTTTATCATATGTCCCTCAGCTGTATGATGTTTGATGTTTGGAAACTTTGACCATCTGAAGTAGACCCAGCACAGCATATAGCAAATCTGCTGGCCATAAAGGTAGCTCCAATTATAACCTCCTATCAGACCCCAGTCACCCCCACCACCAGCGAATACTTCTCACCATTTCTCCATCATCTCTCACTAGGGAACTGGTTCTAACTGCACTCTATAACACCAAGAATACTGTTTAGATGGATCTTGATAATATCTCAGGGTGACTCCTGAGTAGCATGAAACATGCCTGCTTGAATCTCTAAATAACCATAGTCTTCAGACAGGCTTTATGCCAAATGAACAGAGAAAATAAATGGTTATCTCTCTATACAAGAGGGGGCCTTACACAGATCTGGGGAACTTAAGCCTGACTGTCTTTTGCATTTCCATGGAAATAATTATCATGGATCTGATAAATAATATCATAGGAAACCTATAGACACTGGACCCTACATAAGTCAGTTTTGTCAAAGGCAGGTCATGCATACTTAACCTGGTGGGCTTCTTCAAGAAGTTCACTAAAGCTATGGACAAGGGAAAAACAGTGCCCACTGCTTACCTCAACCTGACCAAGATGTTTAACACAATACCTTATTTTGGCAATGTAGACAAACTTAGAAACTTATGCTTAAACCCATATGTCACCGAATGGACAGCCAGCTGGCTCACTGATAGGATACAAGAAGTTAGGCTAGGGGAATTCACCTCAACAAAGAGTCCAGTCAATTGTGCCACCCCAACAAAGAGTCCAGTCAATTGTGCCACCCCACAGGGATTAGTGCTGGGGCATCTGCTTTTTGAAATCTAGCTCTCTGAAGCCAAGGCAAATGTTGTGGGCATCTGGCTTCCAAACTGATAGATGCCTGCAAACTAGGTATGATCAGTGAATCCCGTGAAGACATAGATACCCTCCAAGAGAGTCTGAGATAGACAAATAACTGGTGCCAGAGTCATTGACTAAAACTCAGCATAAAAAATGCATAGTACTACCCTTTGGAAATTGCCACATTGATAATACACCACTAAAAGTAGACCCAGTGATTAGGGATCTGGGAATGTACGTTTACAGTTGTGATGTCCCCTCCCTGGGCCAGTAATCAAGGGTCCTGAATCCAGACCACTGACACTGTAGAGGGGCGTTCACTTGGAACAAAAATGGATACACCCAGTATTTGCAGATGCAGGTCTTTGCATCAAGTACAATTTCCCTTAAGAGCACACAGGGAACACACTCAGCCCGGGGTCTGGGTTTCTGTCTCTGTCTCTCTCTAGGTCCTAAGTAAGGCTCCCCACTGGCACAGCTGTTGAGTTAAGTCCTCAGCTGAGTGTCCAAGCCAAGTCCTCCAGCACCCTCTCTGTGAAACCAGTGCTTTGTGTACCTGTTCCAAGCAGCTGGCACACACACACACACACACACACACACACACACACACACACACACACACACTCTTTGAGCTTTGATGTGCAGACACACACACACACACACACACACACCTGGGAAAAGCTGGCACAGGATTACTAGCTATGCCCTCTTCTGCCAAGACAATAAGGTAGTTGCTGCCAGCAGACACTTTCAAGCCAGCTACTCTATGGCTCTTACAAGAGTACCCAATTATACTGAGTGAAATTAATATTAATACAGATGGTAATGTTGACCGAACAGCCAGGCTTTCAGGAGCAGCCACAGTGTCACCGATAGATATAAGTACTCTCAAAGGTTAAAATGTTTTCTAAAGGACCAGCCACAATGAAAGTTTAAATAAATGTAATAATAAATATAAAAGAACATGAAAACACGAAATATCTATTTGTGTAAATACCAGGAAATATTAAAATAACACAGATGTATATTCTCACACAGATACAGAAAACAGTACTTAACTAATCTCACTATATTTTTATGACTAATCTAAAGAGTTACTGTTGCATGATTCAATGAGCAAGGCAAGATGAAGTAGGTGAGTGATCCTTCTATGTCAGGTTCCAAGAAACAAACTGCCCTGAGACTTCTGTCTCACCAAATATTAAAACCTTATTTCTGTACAGAATGACATTATATGCATCTAATTATCTGACTTCTGGTTCCAATGCAACACCCCCCTATTGCTAGAAACAGCGAGGATTTATCACATAGGTGTCAATAATACACACACATAGTGCCTCTACCCTTTTAGAGTAGCAAATAGTTCATCCCAATGACAATGCAGGAAGCTTCCTAGTACATATTTTTGGTTTCTGCCTGCATTTAAAACTGTGAGATAACATCTTTATGGCCTAGGCGAAGTAATTTAATTTTCTTACTATTTCTCAAAGTCAGGTGGATTGAGATTAACCTCTTTTCTTCCAATATCCACTGTTACAATATATACATTTATACAGTTACAATAATTCATGTACATTTTCTTTTCTTTCCAGCAGGGCACACTGCTGATACATTTTTTAACACAAGCAACTTTACAAATACATTTTCAGCACAAGCATCTATACAAATCAGTTTGATATTCAAATAACATATAATTCTTTACTGAATTCCAGCTAGCTGTTCTGGTATATGTTACACATCCATTGTCCTACTTCTCCTAGCATAGCTGGCAGCACCTCTTATCGTCACAACAGTAACCTGACATTTGCCCACCATGTGTCTACTCTGGTGTGAAAAATAATTTTATGTTGCACAACTTATAAGCAATGGCATGGCATCCAAGTCCAAGGAAGTTATTGTTCAGCTGTACTTGACTCTCATCAGACCAATCATTGAGTACAAAAAATCTTCAGCATGTACCTGACCAGGCACTAGCAACAGCTTGAGAGAATGTAAACTTCTTTGGGGTATTGACAGATATCAACAATATTTTGGTAAATCTGGGAGAAGCTTGGTTAGGCTTAAAATGGCTCTTGGGCCAGTATCATAGTAACCATCTGAGGAATATTCAGTCTCAGCCAGTATGAAAACAAACAGTAATAATGCAAAAAAATACAGTTATGTGTAGTACTTTCTGAGTACCAAGACTTGTGTGAAATCATGTTAAGCTAGAAAATCACTTGCTAAAGTTTCAGATAGAAAAAAATATATTTATTTGCATGTTTTAGCTGGGGTAGAGCAATAATCTACATAGGTTCATAGGTGTTTATTAGGCTAATGACCACACAGGTCTATTTAAGCCATGCATCCCAAATCTCTGACTAGTTTTGTTACCTTGGAAAGTATAAGGAGAGGATTTTGAGGTGAAACACTCACAAGCAGGGTCCTCACAGATGAAACATTTACAGGCTGCCTGTGTCCATTAGCCATTAGAGACATAGGTGCCAAACCAGAGATTAACTTCCTTTTCCCCATCCAGTTGTCCAGATTACACTTCAATTGGGTTAGGGAGGAACTCTGCTTCACATTTGGAATGGCTAATTCTGGTGCCATTTGTTTTGTGGATATGCAGAAGGTCCATCATAGTGGGGTCTGACAATGCCTTGTATGCCAGTCATAGGTCTCCCCTTAATATCCTTTAAGAGACAGAATACAGGGATAAGGTCATGAGGCAGTCTGCATAGGACATGTTACTTACTCCCTGTATTCTTTCATTTTTAATTTCTCCAAGTCTTTTGGGTTTCTAATACCATGACAGGAATGGACCCCATTCCTAAGTCAAAGTATGATTAAATTTAATGAAATCAGTATTGTTTCATTCTTTGATGTCAGCCAAAAGTGCTCTTCGGAGCACCTGCAACATGCCCAGTAATGACTCTTCTGCAATTCGTATGGTGTTACAAGAACTGGTAACATATCTAAATACGATTGTAAATTCTTTTTTATAAGACCTGTTGCTCCTACTACTATTGGAACTGTCTGGGTATCTTTCTTCCAGATGGCTCTCATTTCTGCCTGAAGATCCAGGTATTTTATGACTTTGTGTCTCTGTACACAATATACTGTAGTCATTGGGTGTGCCAATTTCAATGATCAATGCTACTTTTGTCTTCTTTTCTTGGACCACTATATCTGGTTTTCTAACATCTATCTTTTGAACTGTTGATATTGGGTGATCCCGTGTGATATAAACTTCATAATTTTCTATGATTCTTTGTGGCTCATGTTTCCAGTGTTTTTCAGCCACTTCAATACCATAATGTTTGCACAATCTCCAGTGTAACAGTCTTGCCACATTATTATGCCTTTCAGTATACAGTCCCTCTGCCATTAGTGCGTCGCAACCAGCAACAAGGTGTGTGACTGTTTCCAATTCGGTTTTACAAAACCTACATATTCTGTTTCTCCCACATGTTCATTGGACTTTGTAAACCAGTGTGAATGTAGCCCACTATCTTGGTCCGCCAATATTAACCTTTCATTTCTTGGTTTGAATTCACCTCTCCTTAACCATTCCTGGATTCATTCGTGATCAACATCAGGCTCTTCCAGAAGTTTTCTATACTTACAACTATATTTATGTTTTTTCTACATTTCTTGCCTTCTCATCTGGTCCTTCACCTTATATTATTTCTTTTGTTTTTTGGCGCATTCAGTTACTCCCTAATTTTTATCCACTTCTGGTTTGATTTTCATTCCTGCTTGACGTCTATATGCTTCTGCTAAATTAAGCAGAGACGCCATCTTAGATTTATTCTCCTCATGTTTCAAAACTTTCGCTTCATTTGGATCTCGTAAGGTCAGTAAATATGTGTGGAGTCCCACGATTGCAGATTTATACATGTAATCAATTTCAAGGAGGTCCATCACTCCTTCAGAACGGGGAATACATAATCTTGGTATGTACCGATTTTTATAAATCATTTGGTAAGCATGAAGCATCCTTCTTATTTTAATATCCAGTCTATCCAACACTTTTTGGGGCCAGTCAATCACTCCAAAACTATAAGTTAGGACAGGAAGAGCAAATTGATTTATAGATTGGATCTTGTTCCTAGATATCAATGCTGTTTTCAGGATTAATTTAAGTTTTCTAAAGTACTCCTTACTGAGTTTTATTAGCATTTGTTCATGTTTTATTGCTGATCCTTCATCAATTCCCAAGTATTTGTACACTCCCTCTTGCTCAAGTTCTTTTATATCACATTCTTGTCCCAAACTGATGTTTTCCTGGTGCTGCAGTTTTCTTTTTTTAAAGGTTGCTTTTGCACATTTATCAAGACCAAATGACATTCCAATATCATCTGAAAAAGTTTTGACAACCTGCAGCTGTGCTTTTAGTTCCTCATCTGATGAGCTATACAGTTTTAAGTCAACGACAAAGAGAAGATGAGAAGTCATTAGACTTTGTTGTTTTCTAGGAGCCAAATTGTAGCCATGGCCTAAGGTGTTAAGTAAACAGCTTAATGGATTAATGGCAAGGCAGAATAGCAACAATGACAGAGTCACCCTGGAATATCCCCCTTTGAATTTTTACCCCTGGGATAATAATCTGTTCTTTATCATGGCTTAATTGCAAAGTGGTCTGCCACTGTTTCATGGTTACTGTAATGTAGTCAATCAGTGTAGGGTGTATCTTATACATTTTTAAGCACTCTTTTATCCAATAATGTGGGTGGGATACTATCAAATGCTTTTTTGTAGTCAATCCATGCACAACTTAGATTCTTCCCCTTTTTACAGTTTTCCACTATAACTTTGTTTAACAACAAATGATGCTTTGTTCCATATGACATTTTTAATTGCCCTTTTGTTCTACTGCCATAACTGAGTTTTTCCAAATGACTATAAACTCTGTCGGCATCAATTTCCATGTATAGCTTATACTTCGTTGAAAGACAAGTTATTGGTCTATAATTTTTAGGGTAGCTTGCAGGTTCACTCTTAAGTAAGAGCATTGTTTTTCCTGTTGTTAACCAGTGCAGTGTGTGTTCGGGGTGCACATATAAATAGTTCTTACTCATGGCTAAATCCTCATGCAAAGAAGTTACTACTTTAAGCCAAAAGTTAGGTACTGCATCTGGGCCTGGGGTTTTCCAGTTAGAGGCTTTTCTAAACTTTGTTTCAATCTCTCTGGCTGTTACTTCATCCCATTTCATATCCTGTACCTTTAACCATCTTATTCTTTTTTTTACTTCTTCTATCCATTTAGCATCTTTGTTATGTTCCACGGGATCTTCATTGATACTTCTCCATCATGTATCTACTTCCTCTTTTTTTGGCGGTCTTTCAATTCCTTTTACCTTATTTCCCAATTCTCTATAAAACTTTTTTGGGTCATCAATAAATTGCTTATTTTGTGCTTTTCCCTTATATTTATCTTTGTATCTTCTAAGTCTTTCCTCCTGTTTTGAAATTTTTAGTTTGTTATCTTCAATAGTGCCTAATAGATCTTAGTCTGTTCTAATACTGTGCATTGCTTTTATCACATCTATCTTTCTTAGTATTTTTTTGATGTATTTCCTCTTCTATAATCTTCTAACAATGACACTTCTTGTCTTAGCTGCTTTATAGTTTTCTCTATTTGATATTTCCATGATGGTATTTGCTTTTGCCCCCTCTTTTCCCTCGCTACCCTGTGTTCCTATGGTAAAACTTTGTCAGTTATTAATTTAGCAGCACAGCAATATATTCTGTTTACTTCTGTTATATCGCATGGATTTCTATGGACAGTCCTAATTACTGTGTTCATTTGTTTTATCAAGCTTCTGACTTTTGGGGTTTTATTAACCTTCTGCAGTCTATTTCTCTCATTGATCTTGATATATCTGTCTTTGTCTATTAAATCAAGCAACTCTTCTCTTAACTCATTTTCTTCCAAACTGAGGGCACATCCCTTGTTTTCCGTTTCCTCCAGACATTCTATAGAAAGTTCTATAGCATCTTCCTGTGGTACATTCTCTTTAATTTCATCCTGTGTCATCTGTTGCTCTGTCATATGGGAACTCACTGGCCTATCACTCCTCAGCACTGACTGCATCAGAGGTTCCACAGTTTCCTGTTCCTTTCCTTGCTGTCTAGCTTCAGATGAATGTTTATACTGGTTTCCTGTGGAAGGCTCCAAAATATCTTGATATGGCACCTGACCAATGGCTTTCTGTTCCACTGGTTTCCCTTTAATTTGGATATCCATTGCTCTATCCTGCTTTGGTGCTTTCTGTATTCGATTTACTACAGTGAATGCTTCTCTTTGCAGCTGTTCCATAACCTCAGTCTCTATTTCTTTGACTTCTCCTTTACTCATCTCCTTTTCTACTTTTCCTCTTAGTCTTCTTATTTTTTGTAGTGTAAAGTTTTCCATATCCGGATTCCTTTCCCTATATTTTTCTTCAAATATCTTTGGTGCTGCTCTTTTTAATGGTTAATTTTACTTTCTCCTTTGCATACATATTACACCATATTAAATCTCTTTTCCTTTCCCCTGTCCATATTTCTTCTTCACGTCTCCTGATCTTCTTGCTTTTCCTTATTCTGGGGCCTCACTCCATCATGCTGTGATGTAGTCTGTTTTAGACATTCTACATTAAATCCTTCACTTTGCAGGCACTCCATAACTTCAACTTTTATTTCTTTAACTTCTGCTTTACAAATCATCTTTTCTACATTACATCTTTGTGCTATTAATCTTTTTATTTTGAAAATTTCCATATCTAAATGCCTTTACCTGTATTTCTCTTCAAATATATTTGAGACTGCCTTCTCTATATTAGTTAACTTGGCTTTCTCCTTTGTATAAATATTGCACCATATCAAATCTCTCTTTTTTTCCCATGTCCATATTTCTTTTTTATATTTTTCAAATTTCTCTAGGTTTTGTTATTTATATTTTCTCACTTCCTCAGATGCTTCTTTTTCCAAATAGATCAAAATGTATTGATCTATATACTGTTTTTCAAAAATCTGTTGTATTAATGAACGCAAATTTTTATTTGAAGCTTCTGTCAGTTTTTCCTGCGGAAGTACCTTTCTTTCCTCTAATTTCTCTTAATCATTTTGCATATCTTGTGTCTGGAAATTCTGGGCTTTTTACATAATTGCAATACATAATTTCTATCTTATCCTTAATAGTCCACTCTATCGTCTTTATGGCTCTTCTTTTTCCAATCAATTTTTGTCATTTTTGTGGACTGCTACTTCCTTCTACAACGGGGGGTGGCATCCTTCATTCATCATTCCTTCATTCTTCTAGTGAGGATGTTCTAATTGTTGGATATGCCAGGTTATGATTTTTTTTCAGACTCATCTAATCCTAGAGAAGTGAAACACGGTGTACAAGTTCTGCGGAGTGAAGCAGTGATGGATAGTAAAATGATTGCACTTGTCTAAATGAAGAAAAGAGTAACTGAAGCAGTTTGGCTCATAAAGGTATTGCAGGAAGGCCACAATTTCAGAATCACGTACAAACTGGAGGGAAGGACAAAAGGAAAGTTAAGAGATATAAATGGCTGGACTAGATTGGGCAGAAGTATTTTTGGAGGGAGGATTATTTTGTAAACAGTTGAACAAAATGAGCAAATGTGTCATGATCTCACTACATCCATGTAGGTCTCCCTAAGATGTACCAATGTCCTCTCTCCTGCCAAAACATGCTGTTTAGTCATCATCTTCTATCAGCTGTTCCTGTTAGGGGTTGCCACAGTGGATCATCTGTTTCCATTTCTTCCTGTCCTCTGCATCATGCTCTTTCACACCAACCACCTGCATGTCCTCTCTCACTACATCCATAAACCTCATCTTAGGCCTTCCTCTTTTCCTCTTACCTGGCAGCTCCATCCTTAGCATCCTTTTCCCAATATACCCAGCATCCCTCCTCAGCACATGTTCAAACCAACACAATCTCGCCTCTCTTGCTTTCTCTCCAAACTGTCCGACCTGAGCTGACCCTCTAATATACTGATTCCTAATCCTGTCTATCCTAGTCACACCGAGTGCAAATCTTAACATCTTTAACTCTGCCACATCCAGCTCTGACTCCTGCCTTTTCGACAATGCTACCGTCTTCAACCCATATAACATGGCTGGTCTCACTACCCTCTTGTAGACCTTCCCTTTCACTCTTATTGGTACTCGTCTGTCACAAATCACTCCTGACACTCTTCTCCACCCATTCCACCCTGCCTTTACTATCTTCTTCACCTCTCTTCCACACTCACCATTACTCTGAACTGTTGATCCCAAGTACTTAAACTCATCCACCTTTACTAACTCTACTCCCTGCATCCTCACCATTCCTCTACCCTCCCTCTCATTTACACACATATATTCTGTTTTAGCCCTGCTGACCTTCATTCCTCTCCTCTCTAAAGCTTATCTCCACCTCTCCAGGGTCTCCTCAACCTGGTCCCTACTCTCACTACATATCACAATGTCATCTGCAAACATCATAGTCCATGGGGCCTCCTGTCTAATCTCATCTGTCAACCTGTCCATCACCACTGCAAATAAGAAAGGGCCCAGAGCTGATCCTTGATTTAATCCCACCTCCACCTTAAACGTATCTGTCACTCCCACCACAGTCCTCACCAATGTCATACTACCCTTGTACATATCCTGTACCACTCTTACATACTTCTCTGCCACTCCCGACTTCCTCATACAATACCACAACTCTTCTCTAGGCACCCTGTCATATGCTTTCTCTAAGTCCACAAAAACACAATGCTACTCTAAATTATCCTTAATGTAATCTTTACTGATGCTCTTGTGGTCTGGGCTATGGCTGGAAATGATCTACAAGCATTAGTGCACTTACTCAGTTTAGCAAATTAAATAAAAAAAAAAAACCTTTCAGAAGTAGTTGTATATGGGGCAGTGTGTGAGCAATGTTGCTTCTGAAGAGAGGCCTATAATAATGATGATGATCTTGATGAAGATGATGATGATGATGATGATGATTAGTATTATTATTATTAGCATCCAAGAGCATTGGACATGGAAGTTGAGAGTTGAGGACTGTGATGAGTCAGAAATTTCTATTGCATTTAATATTTCAAATCAGCGTAGTTCAGAGTAACATGGCTTACTTAGTGTTGATTGCAACACCACCCAAAGACAGTTGGAGAGTGTACAGTGTGTAACATACCAAGATAGGATGATAGTTTACATTTGTTTTGAGAAGTTTTTGACAAAATATAATAAGGATATTCCCAGGAATTTATGAAAGGGCATAGTTTGAGATGTACAGCTCAGAGTAAAAAGGCACTGCCCCCACAAAGATGTGTTTTGCAATTCAGAGACATGTTATCTGCAATGAGGAAAGACCTCATCATCATCATCAGTCATCACCATCAACAACCTTTTTCCCATTGTCTACATGGGGTTGGGGTGTTGTGTCAACTGTTGCCATCTCTCTCGCTACAGTGCCACTCTCCTACCTTTTTCAACACTCATGCCTGACTGTTGCAGGTCTTCTCTCACACAATCTATCCAAGTCTTTGCTGGATCCCCTCATTTCCTCTTTCCTTCTTCCTGTGTACCCACAATCTTCATCAGGTTGACTTCTGCTTTTCTGTGTATGTGCCCAAACCATTGTAATATGTTCTCTTTGACCATTTCTGCAATTAGAACTACTTTGGCTTTTGCTCTGATGTCCTCATTTTTCATCTGTCCCACAGTGTGCATCCTACCACCTGTCTCAGGCACCTCATTTCCATCACCTCTATTTTCCATAACTGCTCTGCCTTTACTGCCCTGATTTCTGTACCATACAGTAGTACTGGTCACACCACTGTTTTGTACACCTTATGTTTCAGTTTCTTTCGCAATCTTCTGTCATATACTACACCTGCCACTCAGTGCCAGTTGGCTGCAGCCCCTCTGATTATAGCCCTGATCTCCACATTCAGACTTCCCTTCTCCTCAACTACCTCTCCCAGATACTTGAAGTTGTTAACCTGTTCCACTATCTTCCTTTCCATCTCACTTCTCATCTTCTTCTAATTTCTCCCATTTGCTGTTATTACAACTGTCTTATCTATACTCAGTTTCATCCCGTGTGCCTTCAGTTTTGCACTCCCCTATCCTTTACTGAAATTCTTGCCCAGAATCTGCCTGTAATGTCATGTCATCTGCATACAGTAACTTTGCTGAGCTGTCCCCTCCAACCTGTTTGCTAATGTAGTCCCCTCCAACCTGTTTGCTAATGTAGTCCATTACCAGTATGAACAGCAGTGAGCTCAGAGCTGAACCTTGATGCATCCCTATTCCTACTGGGAACCTCTCTGCGATCCCAAACACTGTTTGTAGTTGATTCATTGGGTTCTTGTACATAGCCTGCATTAATTCTACCAATGTTTCTGAAAATTTGAACCAACACAAGACTTCCCAAATCAGCTTTCTTGGGACCTTGTCATATGCTTTCTCCAAATCTAGGAATGCACAGTTGGACTCCTTCCTCAGCTCTACCTTCTTCTCAACTAACTGTCTGACTGCAAATATTGAGTTAGTTGTGCTGCATCCTGATCTGTAGCCAAACTGCCCATCAGGCATCTTGCTTTCTACTCTGCTCTATTCATTTGTCAATCACCTTCTCCAGAACTTTCATGTACTTTGATACCTCTGTATTGCCCACAGTTGTGAATGCCACCTGTGTTCTTAAACAGTGGCACTAGTATGCTTATTCTCATCTGGAATAAACCTTTCTCTCCAGACCACTATGACAGCGATAGCAAACCATGACATGCGTGTCAAAGGTGACACACCACAAAGTGTTCACTAACACCCAAGTTACCAAAGAATCTGAATGAGCAAAAATACAGGAAATATGTAACCCTGCACATATTTATTAATACTCAGCAACAAAAAAGTCATTAACTGATGTTAATCAAAGCAAATGCAATGTGTTCCATATTTTTTCAGTTCAGTTCAAAATTACTATTAAAAGTAGGGTAATTTTTTGTTGCACTGTTTTAAGCCCAATAATCAGTTCGCATATCGTTTTCTCTATTGTAAGTCACTATTGTTTCTTCTACTTTTATAATACACAGCAGCACACATAATTGAACTGTATTTTTTTTAAATAAATGAATATGTAAAGAATGGTTTCTCTTTTGTTTTTTGTTTTTTTTTTTTGGGGGGGGTGTCATGCCATCAGAGTCAAGATAGGCACTTTTTGAATTTTTGACACACTGAGCCCAAAAGGTTCACCATCACTGCACTATGAGTACCCTTAGTAGCCATTTCTCCCCATCTAACCCACCATCTGTATCACATCTGCTGTGACCTCTTCTGAGCTTAGGGAAACGTTTTTCCGGTGATGGTTTTTGCTAATGAGGGAAATTCACAGCAGGACTTTATGCATGATTCCGTGTTGGAAGAAAACATTGACATTGTTAACGAAATGGTTTTTACACAGGACGTTGCAGCAGTTTTTGGTGATAGTGTGGACATTTGTGAAGGTGAGAATTACAACATTGTAAATATCTCGGATTTACATATCTCCGAGAGTATCAAACAAGTTTTATTTAAAGGCACCAAATTTGTACCTGTCTGTTTTCCATCTTTAGCTGACCTATCTTTGGAGATTAAGCAGTTTTGCAGAAAATTGTATTTAAAAGATTTTTTTTTGGGAATCAAAGTTTTTCATTTCATGATAGAAATAATGAAGGAATTATTAATAATAATGATGTAATTTCTGATGGTATAGAAAATGCAGAACATTTTGATGATTCCTTATTGAATTTAACTTTACATGAAAATGATTTGGTGGATATTCATGCACAGGATGAAATGTGTGAAGATGGTGGGGGTTTTGCCTTTAGCACGGGCTATGGAAGGCTAGCAGTACCCAATGTACCTTGTAAAAGTGAGTTTATGCCACCCAGAAAAATTTGGTTATCAATGTCTTTGAGAAAATATTATTAAAAACTTTAGAGGAAGAATATAAAAAGTTTCGTGGAGAAAAGAAAAAATACAATTTAAAGAAGGATGAATGGAAAGCTTTGTGTGATTTAAAGGATGTGAATAACCTTTATGTATTTACTCAAGCTGACAAGGGTGGGAACTGGGTAGTCCTTTCCAGGGACAAATACAACTCCATGGCACTGGATTTATTAATGGACACTAATACCTATTTAGAATTACCTTCAAATCCAATAAAAGAATACAACATATTATTGTTGGAATTACTGGAAAGGGGAGAAAGGCTTGTTTTTTTGTCTTCAGTGGATGTCAGGAAGTTGTATGTCAAAAATCCTAGGATAGCAAAATTTTTCACCATTCCCAAGATACACAAAAATATGAGGAATCCACCAGGACACCCCATAGTTTCAGGTAAGGGAGGCTATTTACAAAATGTAGGAATATTCCTGGATTCCTTATTGAAAGTTCACTTGGAAAGGGTACAGTCACATGTTAAAAACAGTGATGAGGTGTGCTTCAAGGTTAGCAACATTGCATGGGGTGATGATTTCTACTGGGCTAGTGTGGACGTCAAGTCCTTATACACTAGCATCAATAGGTTCCATGGTCTAAAAGCAGTAGAGAAAATGTTGGGGGATGGACCAAGAACATTTTTTATCATTAGCTTATTGGACTTCTGCCTAACGCATAATTGCTTCGAGTTCAAGGGAAGGCATTTTTTGCAAAAGGAGGGCACAGCAATGGGGGCAGCGTTTGCACCCTCATATGCTATTTTGTTTATGGCCCACTTTGAAAATTGTCACATTTATCCCTCAGAATTTTATAGAAGCAAGGTAGTTAAATATGTGAGATTTATTGATGACCTCTTATTTTTGTGTAGGGGATCACCAGATGAATTTGGCAATTTTGTTTTGGAAATGAAGCAAAACCGATGGGGATTGGATTTTACTCACGTAATAGGGGGTAAAAGAATTCAATATTTAGATGTGGAAATCTATGTATGCCCGGATAACAAAATACATTACAAACCATACCACAAAAAGACTGCAGCTGAAAATTTTCTCCATGCTTCTAGTATGCACAGTGACTCTCTGATAAAATCTTTACCATTGAGTGAATTTAAAAGAATAGGTAGGCATACCTCCGAGAGAAGTTTGATTCCAAGTGAATTCAATAAGATTGAAGGAAAATTGGTAGGGAGGGGATATTCCGAAGTGGATGTCAGGGAAGCTAGAAAGAAGGTAGAAAGTGAGTTAGGTCTCGCTAAATGGTCTGGTAACAGGGGCAGATCCTGGACTTTTGGGAATTTTGGGAATATTAGGATTGAGGATGACAGTGATGTGGGCAAGGATAGATCTGGTGACAAAATATTTTTTGTGACCAGGTATTCACATTTTTCCAACATACTAAAGGAAATAGTGTGGAGATTTTGGCCTATTATCTGTGAAGATGATAGAATAGGAAAACTTTTTCCTTCCAGGGTTACCTTTTCGTACAAGAGATACTTTAATCTCAGGGAAATATTAAATTTCAGAAAGGACAACAGATGTAGTAAAGGTAACAGAAAGGGAACATTTAGATGTGGAAGATGTAAGGTGTGTAATTGGGTAAAGAACTTGGATGGTTTCAAAATCAATGAGGTCAGATATAGTGCCACAGAATACTATGACTGCAACTCCACAGGGGTAGTTTATATTATAGGATGTGGATGTGAGAGACAAAATTGGTACATAGGTCAAACAACCAGGAAGGTCAAACTTAGGATCCTGGAACATCTAGGAGACATAAGGCACAAGAGAATGGAGAGTCCAGTAGGAAGACATTTTTGTGATAAACACAGGGGGGTTCCAGATGGATTTGTATTCAGTGTATTGGGCCGACCCAATGTATTTGGCAATGAAGCTATGTTTTGGGAAAAATTATTATTGATGGAATCTAGGTTCATTTTCAATTTGAAAACTTTGTTTCCCAATGGGATGAACATGGAAGTTTAGTGTGCATTCCACATATCTCTCTGAAATAACAATTTTGAACAATTTTGAGGAATTGTTTGTTAATAAAATTTGAACAACATGTTCATAAGGGTTATATGGAAAACAGTATTCACATTTAGTAAATTATATTATGTAGTAGGACTATATCAAGTTTCACCAAAGTGAAAATAAGAAAATAAGAAAAAAAAGAAAAAAAGAAAAAAAAGCACAAGTACTGTTTATATTTTAGTATTTATCATTAAATGTCATATATATATATACTTTTTGTAATAAATTTATATGTGTGGGAAAGATGCTAGATAGGTGTTTTCAAACAGTAATAAAGGGAGCCTAATTGTATAATTAGGGGATGGTGCATCAAGAATTCAATCAAAATGTTCTTTAAAAATGGGTGGTGTTTGTTATGCAAACTGTATTCCAGGAGAAGGCGAAGGCCGAGGTACCAGAATTAAAAGATTTTCAAACGTACAGCAACTGGTGTTCTTCATTTTGTATATTTATATACTTACTGCTTTTCTCCTGACTTTATTTTCCTTAGTGTTGTTCTTAACTCTTCTGTGGTGGGCTCCTCCTTTTCTTTCATTGTAGGCTCTGTCTAGGGCAGGACACCTTCTGTGGGGTTTTCTTCATTCAGAAGCTGCTGGAAGTACTCCTTCTATCTGCTTTTGATGTCCTGTGGATTGTTGAGCAAGTTGTTGCTGGCCAGTAGTTCATTACTCCAGGGCTTCTGGGCTTTATGGTGGGCACACACTGGCTAATAGGGGCACATATACCCCTCCAACATTAACATGGGTCCCTGGCATAAAGCGGAGTAGGGAGGATCTTCAACCCACTTATCACAGGCAAATACCCATGCTCTTTTGGCAACATCAGTCAACAGGATTGAATCACTTAAAGCCATATTTTACACATTTAAGTGGTTAGCCCTGCCATGGTGTGCAGTCTATGATCAGTGTTCCATCCTGAGGATACTATATACCACAGCAGGTGCCCAAAACAGCTGGTCTATACAACTCTTCCCCCAATAGGGCAGCATCTAGAATATGTGCTGCTGCCCACAACTTCATTCTCAGGTGAGTTTGAGATGGAAACACTCAGCATGTTTTTGAGAGGTGGGAGGAACCCACAGAAACACAGGGTGAACATGCAAACTCCATACAGTCATTGGCTGGAGGTCAGGCTCAAACCTTGTGCCTTGTGCATGAGAGACAAAGCCATTATGCTAACTAGAAAGAGCTCAGTATCTGCTATTTACATGTCTCGGAATCACAGTTACTACAGTGAAATGCCGATCATTACTGATCTACATGTTGTGGTCGCCAACTGCTGCGGCTGCATCATATAGGCATGTGCACCTGCATCATACATGCCCAACACACACACAAGTACACATTCAAACACACCCAAACACACCCAAACACACACATGCACACACACACCACAGTCCCAATCCTGTCTCTAAATTGTTTGCCCTACCCATATCTAGTGTTTTCCTCTACACCCATTCTCCATATTTATTTAATGGCTATTACAGCATAAGTATAGTATCCCTAGTGGCTAGTGTTCCCTGCAGTCCCAATCACTGTTTCACATTTCGCTAGATGAACATGGCCAAATACAGCAATGTGGTTGGGCTCTCCATGCTGATCTACAGAATCCGTCAGTGCATATATGACTTCCTAGAGCCAGTCCCAGGACAGAGAGACAGAGAGAGAGAGAGAGAGACATCACATGGCTAATTGACATATACCTGTTTCCCAGCCTGCCTCGTTAGCATTCAGCACAGCAGCAGCAGAGTCAGCCCTACATGGTGCTGCACGTCTTCAGGCTGGACCACTGTGCAGCACCATGTTAGGGCTGGCTCTGAATTCACGTCTTGGTAACCTGCATAACTTCCCCCCACTGTTTTAGTTTTAATATACAGTAATAGTATATATATTCCTGATACCTAATTTGAAATAATCTTAATTTCCAGGAGGCTAGCAAGTAAAGGTAGTTGGTGTAGGGGTGGGTTGGTAGTTGAGAGATCATTCCAGGGGTGCCAACAAAATGGTCCAAATTGGGCCCATCAACTGTTAAGGTTACTTATAGATAAATGTCATGTAATGTGGTTAGTAGGGAGAGAAATCAAATTCAGTGTAATGGCAGACCAATGAAAGAGGACAGAAGGATTGGTGTTACTATCAAAGAAGGGAGAGATGATCTGGCTTAGAAACGGCTCAAAGCAGAGCAGGTATATAAAGAATTTGGGGGAGCCTTAGGCAGGTTTCCACAGGTATAAGGCTTAATTACAAGTCATTTGTAACTGGTATTCTAAAGTTTATTCACAAATATGTGACTTTTTTTTTTAAATCAAGCCTGTGATATATCACAGGATTTATTTTCTCCTGGTACATCAGCTTCAGAATGAGTGTATTTAAGTAGCAGGGGTAAAAGTGAAACAGTAATTTGTGATTATTTATGTTTTACTGTCAGTACCACACTTAGTGACTATACTTTAGTGTCCATCACTAATGTGTGAAACGTTAGTCATGAAGCCAAGTCCCATATACACAGTAATGATCCCAGAAGTGATGTCTGTCCATGACATGCCTGCTGATAAGGCACTTTGTATCATGGGGTTCAAAAAATGGTTAAACAAGTGATGCTGATCTCAGAGGTTTAGCTTCACTGCTGTTATGGATCAATTTGTAGGGAACCAGTTCTGTATTAACATTCTTATTTTCATTTGTCTGAGCAGGATCTAGCTGACAGTTTTTTTTACGTTTCTCTTAATCACATTTATATTAATCAAGGCAGAGATACAATATGGCATTCAAGAATATTATGGCTTCCTCCAGCAAAATGCCAGGATGTCCTGAGAAGTAAACCCTGAAAGTGGAAACAAGTAGATGAGACAAAAAGCAGTTAATGTGAAAAAGCAATGGTAATAAAAGCACCCCAACAAAAAAAAAATTCAAGACAGTGAGTACCAGTGTTCATACTCACAAGGGAATTTACTTGAATTAATGACACTGACTGATTAATAGTATCTTTGAATTGTGGCAGGAACAAAAACATGGCACACGATGAACCATGAGTAGAATGTAGACATAGCAATACTGGTGTCCACCTGATAGGGAAGGATGTTCATTCATTCATTGTCCAGTACTCTCCTTATCTAATATACAGACCGGTGGAGAGCACAAGGCTACCCCATCAGTCATCAGCAGACACAATGCAGAGAAATGAATCTTGGATAAGACATCAGTCCTGCTAGACAGGGGTCCAGGGAAGTAAATATTGTGGGAAGAAATATCCAGGGAATTGTTATTGCTAGGCTTGTATAAGCCCTAGGGCTGATTGCCTAGTATCAACCTATGAACCTATGAACCTATGACACCCATCAGAAATGCACACACACACCCACGGAAAAAGGCCATAATGAGGCACACGCACAAACTAGAAACATCATAGAGCATGTGTTTGGGCTTCTGAAGTCATGGTTCCGGTGCCTAGATATATCTGGGGGAGACCTGCAATACTCTCCAGCCACATGTGCACATATGTTCTCAGTGTGTGCTATGCTACACAATCTGATCCTATGGAAACAGCTGAAGCAGGATCTGCAAAGGGCAGGGATATGCAGCCCCCCACCAGTGCCTAGGTCACCACAGCCACAGTCACAGGAGGACTCAGAGGAGGAACCCCCTGCTGATGTCCCTGAAGGCAGACATAGGCATGCTCACTATGCCCTGGCTTTGGCTAAGAGAAAATGCATAGCATATTCACTGACAACCTAGGGACCTAGGGAATGACACCTTAATCCTACTAACATACATTTATAAACTTGGTGCCAGACAACCCACACAACCTGTAGCTGTCCATGTATTGGCTGTGTACTGCTTGCATCAGACAGAGTCAGCCCTGAACTACAGTTCTGTCGACTGTTGCATTCGCAAGGTAAGTCTCTAACCTACACAGTACTTGTAAGAATTCTATGATATGATATTGTATGTATGGATCTGCTACATTTATGCAAGTAAATATAGTGGGTTATTTGGATAGAAGTAAAATTTGCATGGGACTACAGATACCTAGTACACTATCATGTGACCTTTAATATTCACTAGCCTCATGCATGGAATATTCACTACATCAGTCAAGGGAGATGTTACACAGTGGGGTTACATGATATTTGGACTACTGTGTATCCCAGCAGAGCATGCAGTGTTGTTCCACCACCTTGAGCACAGCAGTGTTCCCATATAACTGCTTTAACAGTAACTCATCAATGGTATATCAGCAGTTCAGGCAATCTCAGGGCAGTAACATAGAAGTAGATCATACATTGTATGCCTCACTTAATGCAGTAATAGCAACTTCCATATTTATGCTTTTGATTGTGTGATGAATGACTCTTCTCTGTCTGGCAGCTTGTGTGGCATCAATGGGCTAGGGAAGTCAGCATGGGTGATGGTATTGATGGTTCTAATCTGGAAGTATCCACATCTTTTGGATGTGAGGTATATTATTATGCTGTTTTTTAACAGACTGTCAGTCTATGTGTGGTATAACATTATTAACCTCTTTCACATATTAATTACATCAGACTGCTGAAGAATCCTGTGGACAGTTTGAGTGAAGTGCAGTACTGCAGAAACAGGGACAGATGTCATTGTCTCTAACACACAAAATCCCAGACTGAAGTACAGGTAAGTGTGGGCTGGAGTCAGTTTATAAGTACTGACAATCCCACTGGGCATCCCCATACACTTAGTTAAACAATGCAATTCTGTTGCTCCTTGCTCAAAATGACCTGTTACATATAGATATGTCTATACATACATACATATATGTATACATATCTGTCTGTCACTATCTGTTTCTCCCATAGATAGTATATCTATCTCTATGTATATACAAATAGAGATATACTTAACTATACCTATATATACACACATACATATACCTATATATATAGAGAGAGATGCATATATAAAAACATACATCTCAGGCTCTCCCCATATATCTATATAACACATATGTACATATAGCATACACACACAGCTACATTTATATATACATCCCTGTTATATACATAAATATGTGTGCGGATGTCTGTATTGTCTTACATACCCTAATAATGGTGAGTAAAGCTTCTCTATCACACATCTATAAAGTTGCTCAAATGATTCAAAGTAAGGGCTCAGCAGTTTATAATGCACTTACCAACATACCCCTGTGTCTGCTGGATGTCACCACACATACAGCAACAGGTGAGCAGGTGCTGTAATGTATAATGTTGTCTATGCATGCATGGACAGGGCACATTGTTCTTGGGCTTGCCCATCCAAATGCAAACAGCCACATATGGCCAAACTGGTAACTGTAGCCACATAACTAGGATGAATAACAATTATCTGATTGCAAGGCTACTAGATGCAGATAACAGTATGAAGCAGTTTCACTCTGCAGGCCAAAGACGCTGTTCAACACAAACCTAGTTTGTGTAATCCACAAGGAGTTTGCCTGCAGTCATGTATAAAACAGATGTCAGCCATGGCACATGTGATAAGTACTGTGATCTATAGTGTGTAAGACTAGACAGGTGGGGTTTCTAATATCACTCCAGGCCACTTGGTGTGAGTGTGTGCATGTATCTTCCTGCAAAACAACTGAGAATTCCTCACTGACTATCAAACTGCAATGGCTCTGCACTTTTAGCCCTGTAAGCTGCTACCAGCTTCCAAACTGCCTACAAGGCCTGCTGATGTCATCTACCTTAAGACTACCAGCTTCCATTAACATGACAAACTTAACCCGTGGTGTGTGCGATAAGTACTCTAATCTATACTTGTAAGACTAGATAGGTAGGGGTTCTAATCTCACACCAGGCCACTCAGTGTATGTGTGCATGTGTATGTATCTCCTGCAAAACAACTTAAAATCCCTCATTAACTATCAAACTGCAATCGTTCTGCTCTTTTTGGTCCTGTAAGTTACTGCTAACTTCCAACCTTCCCTTGTCTACAGAGCCTCCTGATGTCATCAACCTTAAGACTACCAGCTGCTACTTTAATGTCAAACTTAAGCTGTGGTGCATGCAATATCTATAGTGTGTAAGACTAGATAGGTAGGGGTTCTAATCACACTCCAGGCCACTCAGTGTGTATTTCTATACAACATAAATATGATCACCTCAGCAACTTAGAAAGAGGTAGGGTTTTGCAGTATTTTCATTTCAGCAGGGGATGTGGGCCTCCAAATGCCTGATCAAAACTAGGCCTGCTGATGTCATCAAGATGTCCTAAAGAGACAGTAATAGCAGACTTGAGGTGTAGCACATGCATGACATATTGTGATCTGTAGTGTGTACCATTAGATAGGTGAGTGTTCTAATCTGCATGCAGCCAACTTACAGTGTGTGTGTGCTGTGCCATGTCCTGTAAACAGTAATTGAAAGGGGTGCTATCCTCAATGTTGCCAGGTTTGTATGTGTGGCTGTTAGAGCATTTTACATCAGTTTATGGAATCATAGGATCTTTGAACTTTAATAGCATAATGGCCCAACAGTCCTCACAATCTTAGCCAAGTTTGTACCCTTATTTACATGATCAATACATGTTGCCCCTGTCCACTAGGGACATAGGCAGAAGCCCTGTGGTGAAATGATGGTCACCCAGCCATTCATACAGATGGTATCTGACAAGGTCCACTGAGGTGCTTTGTTTGCTATTAGGCAGGATTCTATTTCAAAGGTGTGTTAAAGTCTGCTAGACAAATCTTTCCCACCAGCATGTATTACTAATGTCACATACCAGATTAATGTCCTTATAGTGAGTAATCCATGTACCATGTCACCTACAGCATTTCCAGTCAAGCAGGGTCACACATTTCCCATATGCAAGGCAGAGATCACCTCTGAGTAGTTTATATGCCACAGGCTACAATGACACTGATTTCAGATGCTCCCCATTGAACAGATAATGAAGATGTGAAGTTCCCTTATGAGGGACCATTGTGTTTTGTGCAATTGCCAGTAGTGCATGGAAAGATACATTACCAAATGGCCATTGCACTCAAATATTGGCATGCTGAGGGAAGAGTACATGAAGGTTATGAGTATGTCAATTTGGGTGACTCTGCCCTCAGTTATAACATATGAGTCCCATTTTACCACTGGGAAGATGTGGTAATCTCAGGTATATTAGGTGTAAACCTGTGTGGCCAGGCCTGTGTGCCCAGGTCTATCAACCCTGAGTATGTACATCACATGTTGCTGCTGATGTGCTACTTACCAGAAACATAGGTGTTATTGATGGAAATTATAGTACATATATATTTGCATGGGTTTTATGGCCATTAGTATGTCAACAGGCATTTGTTCATCAATACCCTCTTGTAGCATATTAACATAACTCACATACTGTATGACTGCTCACAGTTTGCAGGCATCGGCCAATGTTGTCAGGCACAGGCATTCAGTATTCACTTGTATCATGGTTAAATGCATTCCAAGCAATAAAGGACCCAAGACTGAACCTTGTTGAACACTGATGCTTACAGATCAGCTATTGGATGCAGATTTCCCTATTTTGAGTATGTGTGCCATCAATGAGACACTTAGTGACCCCTATAATGATATTATTGTGAATGTCTAATGGTAGCTTTTGTCAATGATGCCTGAGTAGAGGATAGAGTCACACGGTTTGTCTAAGTCCAGGGGGGGTTGTATGCCCTAATGTTCCCTCACCTAGGTCCTTGGTGACTGCCTTGGACATGTCCACCACATCTAACAGCCATGATCTCCTTGGCTGATATCCAAACTGTGTACAGTCAACATTTTGTAGATTACATATATGTTTGCCGATCAGCTCCGTGAGGATTTGCCCACAGGGATACAGGTATGGCTATTCAGGCAAATAGGTCTATAGTTCCAGTGGTTGGTGGATGCACTACCTCTGTGCAAGAGAATAACAGTTGCCATTGTGCAGTCAGCTGGGATGCAGCTAATGGTTACAGTATGATTGCAAGGAGTTCCCAATGGTTTTAGTAATCCTTGTTGTATCCCATGTAGGATGCAGCCTGGGATGTTAGCATGTCCATTCGATGCTATGTATCCCCCATAGACAGGCCAGTTATGATATGCTGTGTGGATATGGAAGGTATGGGACAGGTTGTAAAAATGTCATGTGGCACATGTGGTGGGGACAGGGGAGTGAATGTGATGCATAACCTTTGGGACAACAGGTTAGCTATGAGTACAGACCCATTGTATGTGGTATCATTAAGTACGTGTTCACCGACAATCTGAGCCTGTCTTCTGAGGTTACACATGTAACTACACTGTGCATTGTGGTTCTGTTTTGTGTGGGAGGCTAATTTTGTCACATACTGTTTCTACATAATGTCACAACAACACTATGTGCTTGTTTTAGCTGAGGAGGTTGTGCCTCCATTTTAGGGGAGCACCCCAACTGTCACACAGCAATGTCCACCTCTTATTGTACAGCCTGCTAATGGCAGTTGTCCACCAGGCAGGTTTGCTGTGCCATGAGGAGTTCATGTTCCTCCTGTCAGGTACAGACAAATCTGTGCAGTTGTACTGCTGCTTGCATAATTTTATTTATTTATTTATTTTATTTTACATTTGTTAACCGGGTAAGTCCAACTGGATATATTTCCATTTTCAGCAGAGGCCCAGGGAGAAAAGCTCCAACAATAACATGCAAAAAAAAATTATCATGCACAAATATAAAAGAAAATTATGTTAGAAATAATCAGAGAGCATTAGCAAAAAATGTGTACTATTTATGCAACACACCATACAAAAAGATTATCATACACAAATATAAAAGAAATTATGTTAAAATAATCAGAGAGCATTAGCTAAAAAGATTTATAGTATTTGTAAAACACACTACCTAAAAGGATAAGATACTCTTACATTAAAACATGTGAGGTAGTTTACAATCTATTCACAGTTTAATTCATCTCCTAGTTGTAACAATAATTTAAGACAATTACCACTTCCTAAGGTGTAAGCAGTATTAATTGGTGAAGGGAGGCAGTATAGAGATAAGGTAATAGAGAAAGCAGAAGATTAGTCAGGCTAACAGAAAGGCATAACCAGTGTGTTTTAAGATGTATCTTGAGCCTCTGTATAAAGAGTGGAAAGGAGGGAAGTAAGGTTAAATCAGATGGCAACAGGTTCCAATATTTCCCAGTGGTATTAAAAAAACAAGGAGTCACCTGCTAAGTTATTAGACTTGTTAATACTAGCCAATAGTTTAGTGGAACAGCGTAAGGAATTGAGGTTTTTATAGGGGTAATAAGGTTAGAAAGTATTGGTGTGTTGTTAGGTTGGTAGAATATCCTATTGTTAGGTTGGTAGGATAGCCTATGGACAATGGTAAGTTGGGAAAGTATAAAAATGTTTTTTAGTTCAAGCCAGTCTAGCTGCTGAAGGTTCAGACAGTTGTGAGTTCTAAATGGGTTCCCAGTGGCAAATCTGGCAATATTGTTATAGGAGTTGGCTAGTTTAGAGAGATTATTTTTCTTTAGGTTAGTATAAATGGGGGAAGCATAAAGAAGAGTTGAGATTAGATGGGAGTGGGCTTTTGTAGTTCTGGCTGTTGGTGCTAAGAAGGGTTTTATTCTATATAGGGAGCCCAATTTTCTATTTACGTTTTTTATAGTGTTATTTATATGGTTACCAAAGGTAAGGTTATTGTCAATTGTGATTCCTAACAGTTTGGTGGTAGAATCGGGGGGTTATAAGGGTGCCATTATTCGATTTGATAGAGAAATTTATAGGGGGGACTTACTGTTAGGTGCGAAGAGTAAGAGCTTGTTTTTTTTTTGGCGTTCAAAAGGAGGCGACGTTTTAGGAACCAAGCCTCGACTGTGTTAAATACTGTTTGGGTTAGAGATTGTAGTTCGGATGTGAAGTTGGCAGAACATATGAGTGTGGAATCATCTGCATATTGTATGCAGGTAGCTTGAGGGATTTCTAAGTGAAGGTCATTGATGAATAATGAGAATAGAAGTGGACCTAGAATTGAGCCCTGTGGGACTCTGAGGGAGACTGGCAGGTGGGAAGATAGTTTATTCTCCCAGAGGACTGCTTGTTGCCAATTGTTAAGGTAGGACTTGAACAGCCTTGGTGTCTAGAGAAAGAGATTCAAGAGTTTTTAATGGATCAGGGGGTGGCTGACTATGTCAAAGGCTTTTGACAGCTCTATAAAGAGGGCTGATGAGAGGATGTTGTTATTACAGTTTTTATTGATGGAGTCGGTGAAAGATAGGAGAGCTGTGATGGTACTATGAAATGGCCTGAAGCAATGCTGACAGCTTGTATATTATGTTGGGTTAAGTGGTTTATTAGTTGATGGGTGATTGCATTTTTCCATAACTTTTGCTAAGGGTGATAAGAGAGCTATGGGCCTGTAGTTGGAATAATCATTGGAGTTACCGCCTTTATGTAAGGGGATAATGTGTGAGATTTTCCAGATATCAGGAATGGTTCCTTCATTTATGGTTCTGTTTATAAGGATGGATACAGGATAATGAACTGCTTCAGTTGCTTTTTGCAGGTATTCAGATGGAACATGGTCAGCAGAGGGGGGGGGGGTACATGGCTTAAGTTTTTGGATACGTTTTTGGATGTATGAAGTAGCGATGGGTTGTATTTGGAATGTTGGGAGAGTATCAGGTAAAGTGGTAGGGAGATTAGAGTAGTTTGAGGAAAGTTGACAGGCTAGAGATTTTATGGTGTCTGTGAAGAAGATATTGAAGGCATTGGCAGTTTGATGGGAGGTATTGTTATCCGCCCCTAGAGGGGGTGGTGTGCTAGAGTGCCCTGGGTGTAGGAGTCTATTTAAGCTAGACCAGAACTTTTGTGGATTGTTATGGTGAGATTGCTGTAGTTTGCAATAGTAGTTTTTTTTTTTATCAGTGAGTATTGCTTTTTTGTAATATTTCTCACCTGTCTAAATGTTTGTTGCTCAGAGATATTTTTGGATGCTCTCCACTTGGCCCAAGATTTATTCCTAAGCAATATTTGTTGTCTAGTTTCTTTTGAAAGCCAGGGGGCTGGTTTGGACTCTATTCTGATGGACCATTTAGGTGCATGCTTATCAAGGATAGTTAAGAATTTAGAGTTAATAACCTCCTCAAGAGGGAGAGTTTTCAGTGGGTTCCAGTTACAGGCATTAAGTTCATTTTGGAATACTACAGGGTTAAAGTGTTTGTTGGTTCATGAGGTCCTATAAGTGGGGGTGTTTGGGATGTCATTCTTTTGTCTTATAATGTAAGTTAAAGTATGATCACTTAAGTCATCAGGTAGAGTCCCTACCTTGTAAATTTGTTGTTTATTAATAAGTATCCAATCCAGGATACTCTCTTTGTTGTTAGGTTTGTTAAGTCTAGTGGTGGTGGTAATTGTTTGACTAAAGCCATGAAGATTAATATGTGATGAAGGATTATCTGTAGTTACACATTTCCAGTCAGTATTAAAGTTTACTAATATAATTGTTTCTTGTGTGTAAGTACTGGATACCCAGCTTAGAATGTCCTCTATTATAGTACTATTATTACCAGGAGGTAAGTAGATACAGATGATGTATAGGGCTTTGCTGGGGTTAAGTTGAAGTCGGGAGATAAGGACTTTGGCTTTACTATCTTGAGGTGGGTTATAAGGTATAGAGGAGATCTGTAGCATGATTTAAATAGTAGTGCTACTCCCCCTCTTCTACGTTTTATGCAGTTGAGTCTCAATATATTGTAACCTGGGGGAATTATTTCATTGTCTTTAGTTCCAGGTTTTAACCAGGTTTCTGTGAGACAGAAGATATCAAAGGAATGTATATCAAGGAGGGCGTGGAGATGGGCAATTTTGTTATTAATACTGCGGATATTGAGATGACCTATAAGTAAGGAATTAGAGAGACTGGTTTGGGTTGTTAGGGTGGAGGGAGTAGTACAAGGAGTTGTTAGTGTGGGGACATTAGCTGGGCCTGGGTTAGGGTGGATGTCACCGTCTTTTAAGGTGGGTGTTTTTAGGCCAGAAACTGGGTAGCTAATGAAGCTGGTTAGATATT
Source organism: Protopterus annectens (assembly GCF_019279795.1). Taxonomy (NCBI): domain Eukaryota; kingdom Metazoa; phylum Chordata; order Ceratodontiformes; family Protopteridae; genus Protopterus; species Protopterus annectens. Next base: position 775,151,601 of record NC_056737.1, on the reverse strand, counting down.
TCAGCTTTTTTACAGTGGTGTGATTGAATTTGGTATGTGTGAGTCGATGGTACTTGGCTAGCAGGTAGCAGGATGTGGTAATTATTTGAAAATGGGTAAGGGTATAATTTTAATTAGCTGTTTGTTTAGGAGAGTAGTTGAAGTGGTAATAATTCAATTTTTCAATGGAGATAGGCAGAGGTGAGGACAGGTATAAGAGTAGCTATGAATAGTAACTTGGTTAGGATAGGTGTTGCTGTTTTAGACATATTGTTAGGGTTACCTATATTGCTAAAGCAGGACCTGGGCTAGGATAAGACAAAAAGATGAAAGGGTTTTGAAGAGTCCTTAGAGAGTAAGAAGTGGCAAAAGTAATGAAATAAGATTAAGTATTTTAAGAGGAGGTAGTGGATGAAGTGGGAAGGAGAGAGGTAGATAGGAGGGGTGTGGTTAAATTAGCTAGATTGGTTAAAGCGTAGGATTGGAGGGTTGGGAGAGTGGGTGTGGCTAGTGAAGTATAAGGTTAGTGCCCCTGGGGGGGTGTGGGAATTGGGGGTAGGGTTGGGTAGCAGAGTGAGCCCGCAGGGTGAACGGAGTGGGCAGAGCTGAGAGGTAATCAGTTATACAGTGGGACTGTGTTCTACAAGGCTTTGGGTAGGTACATGGCACTTTCTGTAACTACTTTTCTTAACTACATGCAAAGGGTGTCCTTTTGGTCTAGGTATGTAGGGGAAAAGGTATAATTAATGAGTCCTGTAGCAGGAGTATTTAATGACAGTAGGTTAAGCTGTCTAGACTGTTTACTTATATGACTAAAAGGTAATTCCCTATTAATGCCTTTCTGGAGGTGGGAGGGGGGTGATATCTAAAAGTAATGTTCCAACTGGGATAATTGGAAAAGGTTGTTCAGCAGATCTGGTGGAGTTCAGGTAGAAGTAAAAAAAAAAACAGATTTACAGGCCTTATGTTCTGCTGCCCTCTAATGGCCTATGTAGGGAATTACACTAATCCACTAAGCTAATTAGGAGGTAAGGAGGAAAAATAAGAAAGGGATGGATGGCCTTAGGGTAGGTCCGCAGGTGTGCTGGCCCTTACAAATAGGATTACCAAAAGCACTCATTATTATAAAGTTAATTTTCAAAACTGTAGGTTATCACCTACACTGTGAGGCTGAGTGAAGCACATCTAGGTAGTCCATGTAGGCTTACAGGTTGGGTATTCTTTTCAGTTCAGTTGGGATTTCTTTTATCCTGCTAAGTAGTTGATAGGGGGACAGCTTGTGTCTCAGCACAAGTCTTTTAAGCTGAAAAAGAGACAGAGAGACATAAATACATAATGGTAACTAGGTTAAAGTTTTGCAGGAGTGGGAGGTGAAATGGTGGGGAGGAGTGCAAGTCAGTGGCTGAGTGGAGTGTAAGACGCAGTACAGTTTAGACACAAGTAAGCAACATATAGAGTCCTGAACACCTAATGGTTAGGCATATAAAAAGCATTTGCCCACTACAGTCTCCTTCCAGTAATTCATACATATTATAAAAGCTTAGATAAGATGATAAAACTAAGCAGGTTAACAGTTGGTGCAACTTCACAGCAACGTAGATGCTATATTGCATGGGTGTAGAGCTCTACATACTCCCTGTCCCATCTGAGGGGGGAGATGCAGTCAAGCTATGTAAGCCATCCAATAGAAGGTAATAAATTGCTTTGTTGAAGTATGTTTCTGCATTTTCTGCAAGGGGGGGGAGTTAGGTCTGAGAGTTTTAATGAGACTGATCTGTGGTCAGATCTCACCAGGGAGGACCTCACAGTGGGGGGCTGCAGAGATCACCCATATTGGTAATCACATGATGCACTAAATCAAATTAGGTGCAGGAAACACCAGGAGATGCACCACAGTCAAAGTTTTATTTAGCGCTTTCTTCGGCAGTACACCAATGACTTCATCAGAATAAACAGTTGTTTAACACACAAACATTTAAATACTCATGCCCCCATCACATGTTCACCAGAACACTTCATAGGCTGTTTAAAACATTTACACTAAAACTATTGATATGCTGTTAAAAAACTTGTGAATGGTACATACACTTCACTTTTAAAAGAACTATTATCTAATACATAAAATTACAATATGCACTATGCCCCTACATATACTAGATGTGTAATACTTTTATATTATGTAGGTTACACTTCACATATGGAATTCAGACCTCAACTTTAACAAGCTGGAAATAGAAATCATCTCATTGAGACCTGGTGTAACTGTAGCATTGCATCTAAGCTGCCATATCAACTCTCTGTATTCAAGAAACATCTCTTTAGGTCCCCCCCCCATCTTTATTCTCTATTTGTTCAACACCTGCAAACTTGAAGGAATGGTTACAGAACTCAATAATATGTCTAGCAAGGGCATTGTTTAAGTTACCTCTGCGAAAAATCAAAGAATCTGTCCAATAATTCTTGTGTCCCATCCCAAAGGATCAGAATGTCATCCAAAAAACGCCCATAACATTTACAATACTGAAACAAATCACAATTGAAAACCTTGGACGTTTCCCATTGGGTTAACACAATGTTAGCAAAGGGGGGGGGGCATGCCGCCCCCATTGCTACTCCAATTTTTTGCTTAAAGAGCTGATTTTCAAACACAATAAAATTATTCTTAAGGATGAGTTCCATCAATGTTCTAAACATTAATATTCTCGAATGACTAAGTACCGTATTGGAACATAGAAAGTCGTAGAACTACATAATCCCTATATCATGAGGAATTACTGTAAAAAGATTTTTGATGTCTATAGTTGCCAAAATCAGGTTATCAGTGTACAAATTGCTATTGATCTTACTCAAACAATCCCAAGAGTCTTTTAATACATGATGGAAGCTATCCAGAACATGTTTCAGATGAAAATCCACAAATTTGGCCAAGTTAATGGTTTTTAATGCCTTAACATCCACTATGGGTCTTAGGGGAGGGTCCACAATGCTTTTGTGGATTTTTGGAATTCCGAAAATTGTCGGAATATGTGGTGTTGCTTGTTGAAGAAAATTAAGCTCACCAATAGTGATTTGTTCGTCTATTAATAAATCATTTAGAGTGATGTCAATGTTTCTGTAGGCAATATTTACTTCATTGCTAGATATTTTTTCATAACTGTCACTAAACAAATGCAGTAACATTTATTTGCATACGTTTGTTGTTCCATAATTACTATACCCCCTCACTTATCTGGTTTCATCACCCTGATACATTTGTTATTCTCAATGTATTCAAGCAAGTTTTTTTCATAATCAGATAAGTTGGGTACAAACCCTTTCTTTTTTTCTTTTAAAATTTTTCTTATCTGACTGCTACATAAATTCTCAAATACATGCAGCGTAGGGTGAAGGGGATTGAACGTACTTTTTTACACTGTACAGTAGAAACCTTAAGTTGTTCATCATCAAAATAAAATTTGAAATTTAATTTCCTAACAAATGTTTTCAACTGTAATAGTAAACTCTCAACTTTAGGTACATTTGTTGGCACATAATTCAAACCCTTTTGAAAAAGTTCAGCCCATTTTACATCAACATTGACTTCACTCAGGTTGTAGATCTTAAATATGTACTACATTGACTCCCTTTGTGGTGATGTCACGCCACTGGCCCAGGGCATTGTAGTTAAGGACGTGGGATAACCTTTGGTCAAGTGAGCTTCAGCACGACTAAGCAACACAGTAGGTGGTTACTTAATGCCACCCCAAACCATGGTGTACTGATATATCTTGATAGACACAAGTGCATTCAAATAAGCACAACAGGTGCCTGGATTCATGAAGCTGCTCCTGTAGCTGGCAATGGCTTGATTAGGTGCCCTTCAAGCAGTGAATAGCACCTGCAGTGTTTCCAGGAAATCTGTGTTTTATGAAATTTGGATGTGTATCTGTCCTTAATGAATATGTATACAGCACCTGCATTACCTTGCACACTGTCAGTTTGAGATCTGAACATGTGGAAGGACATGTAGTTTGGCATGGCTGTGGTGCTGTCCACAGCCTTGAACCAGGTGTCTTTGACTGCACAAATGTCTGCATATTCCAAGGTAGGGACACCTTCCACAGAGTGGGGTTTAGTGTTGCCATTCCCAGTGTGTAGCAACACAACTGTGACGTTTTATGAAGATAGCATTCTTATTGGAAAGTTATCCCTCCAGACAGTGCTTATAAGATGCACTGTGGGGATGTCAGCAGTCTTGGCCAGTACTCAACATCCCAAGGGTGAGACATGAAGACCATCTCTGGCAAAGCATTGACGTCTGTTGAGCAAGTCATCCCAGGCAGACATGCAGTGGATCCCCTTACAATGATACCACATGCTAAGGCAATTATTGATATCCATCATTTTCCATGTGTATTGAGCCATCATCCTAGGTTAGGGTCAAATGCAGCTGAAAGCTATGGGCATATCTGTGAGAGACACAGAGTGTCTAAGCTCAGTCTGCATACAGTCTGTTGACGTATGTTCCTAGTCATGCACACCTGCAGGAACTATGATGTCATCATTATGTTACCTGATATTCCTTGAGTTGGGGCAATTTGTGGTATGGCATATCATGTTAACACACCCACAGCTAACTGTGACCTTTCCCATGTATAGCCTGGTGACATGGATATCAGTGTGTCTCACGATGTAATCACCTATGAATAATAGGTTTGATTTTGTGTTTTGCCTCATGTGTTTGACTAGTGAGACAGTAGTGTAGGAACTATTATGTGTACTGTGCTCTCTAGAGGTAGGATTTTCTGAGGTGTCTGTTGTTTGGGAATGTGTATGGTAAAGAGTTGCACAAATGCAGTTGTGTTTGATATGGGTGTGGGTGGTGCAGGAAACGTATATGCTGAAACAGAACAGGCAATGGAAGTCCAAACTATAGCCTAAATGGGCCACACATTATGCTTGCATGACATATAAGTTACATCTCTTAAGGTTGGAATTATATTAAGCAATTAAAATGTTCAGGCATTGTTACAAATCCTATAAGCATTACAGGTGTTATGATATGCAGATGACATTTGGACTCTGGTAAATCTCCTCACTTCTGCCTGAGAAGCAAAACATGGTACAGTGACGTCACATCTGTTTCCATCACCCTTTTGGTCAGAATACCATCTACAAAGGACTATAAAAACTACCATGAACATTGTCTTTTAGTTTACTGACAATATCTGCTGCCACAGGAGAAAAACACTGCTACTGTGGAATTACAGATTCACCTAATATAGTGTCATACCAGTTTTCCACGGAAGCAGTTGGTCTCAGTTTACTTAAATTTTTCTTTTTTTTTCTGTTTTTTTCTTCTCTACTCCTAATGATAATAGGTCTTCCTATCATCATGCAAGCCATTCATTCTCCCATTACACCAGATACCTCACTCCATATTATCGGGGGTTCTCTACTTTGTAGTGGAAATTTGCTTTGAATTTCCTCAAACTCTGATGATATTTAGGATTGAGTGGTGAGAACCAATAGATGGAGGACAGCTATAGACAAAAGACCACTATCCATGAAGCCCTAAGGCATTTGTGTCCCTGATGTCCAGTCATATTATAGTGCAATGCCTTGGCCACATGTTCACCTCCATGCATGTACTTCCAGAAGCAGTACAAAAATGAGCAAATGTGCTGGTCCTTTCACTTGCCTTGCTATGAAATAGATCCTCCACCAGGTGTCAGTAGGCATCGCTATGCAAGATGGAGGGGTCTAAATATTCATTCAAGCCTTGATTAATCCCTTTGTTCCAATCTGTGTCAAGGTTTATACCACAATCCTGACTAGGATAAAGTTGGTATCTGGAGAATGAAAGAATGAGTGAGTGATTTGTCTTTTTTTATTTTTATTTTTCTCAAAGCAGCTGCAACTTTTGTGAGGTCTCCTCTAAGGAGAACCTGATTCTTTGCCAGTGATTCATTCTTTCAGAATCATACCTGTAGCTCAAGAGTATAAATCTGAACAGGAAACAAAGAAAATGACTATCTCAGTTATCGTTTTGAAGTAATTAGAGTCAACAGATTAGTGTATGGCTTGGTTATGCAATCCAGTTTTCAGTCAGGGAGAAGGATGAGTTTAGCATAATGGTTAAGATCTTCACCTCATAGACATGAAGTGCAAGGTTTGATTCTGACTGACCTTGGGTTATTGGCTAGGCCTAAAATGGCCCTTGAGGGCAGTTAGCTTAGTATTCACCTATTAAACTATTTGTACTGATCCACAAATTCCGAATACATTTATTAAAAGACAGCATCAGCCATTGCTTGCAGTTAAAGAAGTCATTTCAAGAAAGCCCATTACTAATATTTCTCAGTACTATATGCAAGCCAGGGCTTCGGGTATTCATTTCTAGATGAACAAAGATCCAAACTGTGTACATTTAATATGCTAGTAGGAAGGTTCAATTTTCTTAGCTTTCCATTTGGTATTTCATCAGTACCATAGGTAGGTATGCTAAAGGTCTATTGCCCAAGTGATTGAAAGCTTGAAAGCTATTGTAAACATATCAGGTTAGCTATTATTGTGGGGGGGGGGTCAAACATAAGAAGAGCAAGTCAACCAACTAATAAAGATGCTAAATAGACTAAGACAACATACATTTACGCTAAATACGAACAGATGAAAACTCAGACTAACAACTCACTCTGAAATATATGGGTCATTTCCTGATGTCAAGTTGGTCTACAACCTGTTCCAGAGAAAATACAAGTAGTTTTACAAATGCCAAGACCAGAAAGCAAACCAGCATTAAAGTGGTTTCTGAGAATGGCACAGTAAATGTTTAATTTTTACTCAATATGTATGAAATAATTATAATAGCTATAAATTATATTAAAGTAAGATGTAGTCTAGGAATACAAATTTGAACAGGAAGATAATTTTTGAAAATGCTTAGGAAACTGTTTATATAATTTCCATTATATTAAAATAGAATGATGCAAATAAGCCATCCATGTTGCTGGTACATTCCAGTCCGACTAATATAGGAGCTGTAATCCTTGAAGAGAATGCATCAGTTGTTTATGAATAAAGAGCATTTACAGATGCACAAAACAGATATACTTCAATACTGAAGGAATTTAAGCACTAGTGCATGGATATTAATAATTCCATAACTATGTCTATGTTAAAGAAATTCAGATGAAAACAGGCTATAAATTGTTGCAACGAATATTTAAAACTGTGTAAGACACCTGTGAGATCCCATATTTACTCTAGAGAACTATGATCTGAGCATGAAATATAATTCAGGCAAGGAACTGTAATTAGAACAAACGTTGAGTAGAGTTATACATTGTAGATTTGCTAAGTAGGGCATTTTACCAGAAAAGCATGGATAACTGTAAGAATCATGAATAACTGTTAGAAGAGACCTAGATTGTTTTTGTGTGTGTGTGTGTGTGTGTGTGTGTGTGTGTGTGTGTGTGTGTGTGTGTGTGTGTGTGTGTGTGTGTGTGTGTGTGTGTGTGTGTGTGTGTGTGTGTGTGTGTGTGGTACTACACTTAACAGTGACAGAATCAAAAGTAAAATAATTTCAGAGGCATACTGATACTGAAAGACATTACATTGAAAGGCTGGCCTGAGTAAAAATCATTAGTAAGGAAAATATTCAGTCTCATTTTTCTTTTAAGGAAGAAAAATGTTTTGAGGTTTGATGTTCAGAGCAGACAAATAATAGTTCACATTCAGCTGAGAGTGAATCACATCTTGGAATAATAAAGTGTAAAGAAGGAAAAAGAGATGTGATACCTCAACCTGGAATTTTGACTCAGATTCATCTTGCAGTTTTGGAATATAGAAATACTCAACTGCATGGATTTCATTATCTTAATAACTAAACGTTTGACTGATGGGAAGAAAGATGGAAAGTTATTTATCTACTTTAACTGCATTGCTAATGCCCGAAAATCTACATCACATAAATGAAATGTTAGAATTTCATACACAAAAATACTACTAAAAGTCAAAAGTCAAGAAATCAAAAGTAAATTTATTGTTATTTAGATATACACAAGTACAGATTAAATGAGATTCTGTGCAATCAACTCATCATGAGACAGACAAAAAAGAAATCACATACATAGAAAGACATAATTTAAAACAACATATAATAATACTACCACCATCTTATAAATCAACTCTGCACTTAAGTATATAGGTACATATATTCTTAGAAACACACACTTGTTAAGATACTAAAAACACACATCTAGCAGCAAAGTTCAAGTAACAGTATTGCACATGAACCATGTACGACATTGTGGGTGAACAAGCACATAGCAGCAGCTGAAGAAAAAAATATTGCACCTGGGTTAGTAATATAAATTATAATTATTGGTTGGGCTTAATAAATAATAGATAAAATAATATTGCACAGTGAATGGGAAGTCCCAAACATCCTGTCAATGATCAGACCTAATGTTGGAGCTAAAGTCTGATCACTTTTGGATAAAAGCTGTCTTTGAATCTAGTTATCATGCATTGAATACTGCGGTATCTTTTACCTGATGACAGGCTCATAAACAGACTGTTTGCAGGATGAGTTGAGTCATTTAGTATTTTTGTGGCTCTCTTTAGGCTCCTCAATGTATAAAGATCCTGGATTGTGGGTAGACTAATGCCAGTTATCCTCTCGGCAACTCTCACCACTCTCTGCAGGGATTTCTTATCTGTCACCAAACAGCTCCCATATCATATTGAAGAACTGGATGTTAGGATGCTTTCAATTGCTGCTTTGTAGAAGGTGGAAAGTGCTGACAATGGTAGTTTCACTTTTTTGAGTCTTCTCAAAAAGTGGAGACATTGGTGTGCTTTTTTCACTATGTGGCAGGTGTTCCTGGACCAAAGAGAACATCAAAGATATGAACTCTGAGGAATTTGGTATTGCTTACCCTTTTCACTGTCTCTCTCTGTTGATCAGGAGCAGTGTAAGGGGTGTTTGCCTCTTCCTGTAGTCTACAATGATCTCTTTTGTTATACTTACATTCAGGTCAAGATTGTTCCTTGCACACCAGGCAATCAGCGTGTTAACATCTTCTCTGTATGCACTCTCATCCTCTCTCCTGATGAGACCCATGACTGTGGTGTCATTAGCAAACTTGATGATATGATTTGTATTGAAGTTTGCTGTGTTAGGATAAGAACACCTTTGTTGAGTGTTATGCTCCTAGAGGTATTCTTGCCCACACAAACCTTCTGTGGCCTGTTAATCAAAAGATCCAGGATCCAGGTGTTTGCTGATGTTCAGATGTCCTAGCTTATTGATCAGTTGCATAGGGACAACTGTGTTAAATGCTGAGCTAAAGTCAATGAATAGCATTCTCACATAGCTGTCCTTGCTCTCCAGATGCTCAAGAGCAAGATGCAATAAAACCGCTATTGTATCAGCAGTGGATCTGTTTTCTCTGCAGGCAAAATCCAGTGGATCAAAAGTTGCTGGTAGTTCCACAGACAGGTATTTCTTGAATAGCCTCTCAAAACATTTCATAACTGTGGATGTTAGTGCAACAGGCCTGAAGTTGTTCAAACTGGAGGGTGAGGATTTTTTGGGTGGCGTGATGATATTTGTTACTTTGTAACATGAAGGGACCTTTGCTAGGCCAAGTGTGGTGTTAACTATATCTGTGAGTACTGTACATAGTTGGTCTGCACAGTTCTTTATCACCTTACCCAAGATATTATTTGGACCGGCCACCTTTCTGCGATTGACTTTCTGTAGCACCCTTTTTACTCCCATTGGGCTAAGGCTGAGTACTGCATCATACTGCTCTGTGTGTAACCTTTGCACAGCTGTGGTGTTCCTCCCCTCAAATCTTCCAAAAAAGGTATTCAGCCTGTCTAGGAAGTCAGTGTAATCATCACATTGTGTAGCTCTCATTTTATAGTCTGTAATTTGTTGTATACCCTGCCACAACCTTCTAGTATCCCTCATGTCCTCAAAGTGGTTTAGTACCTTCCTCGCATATTCCCTCAGCCTCTTTTTCGCCTTTCTTTAGGTCTGGCCTTTCCACACTTACGGCTTCCCCGTCATTTCCCTTGAATGCTGAATTTTGTGTCTTCAAAAGATCATGGAGCACTTCTAATAAAATTGCTTAAAAAAAAGAATCATAGAGCTTACTTGTAAGCTATAGCTTTTGGTTAGCTCTTGTGATGATGCTTCTGATCTCTGTGGCATCATCAACGCACTTTATGATGTAAGCCATCTCAGTTTTGATGTATTCATCTAGGTTGATGTGCTTGTCTGTCAGACTATCAGATTTATCTTTTAGTCATACAACATGAGTACAGAAGCTACAGATAGTCTTTGGCCTGAAGCTAAATCAACTGTACCAATAACCTATCTTTTTATGCTTTTTTGGGGGAAGACAGAAATCTGTAAAGAAGAAATTGCAGGTATTTGTGCAAGACAAAAAAAATCAAAACGTTCCAGGAGGAAAAGTAAACAAAAGTGTCACAATCAGTCCGGCTGAAAGAAAAGGGAGTCTATGAAATCTATGATAGACACAATTTGCAGTGAGAGGCTTAAGAAGTCAAGTTTCCTAACAAAAGCGTAATGCAATGCAAAACTGCCCAAAATGCAAGCTCAGAAGTCCAGTGTAAACAATTCAGACAAATTCTCCAAATGTAATAGGCAACTCAAGAAAGTAGATAGATATGTTGGTTGTTCTGAATGTAAAAATGATCTAAGGGTGAAATATTTAAGTTAATTACATGTTTCTTTTATGTATAAACTATTTTATTTTTTATGCAAACTGCCAATGAATGCCTAGTACAGTACTAAGGCTAATTTTAGAATGAACAGTGCAATGTAATGCATGCTACCCCATAGATATCCCTATTTATAGTTTGCGATATTACACATGTGCATGTATCTTTAATGCAAATGAGATTGCCCCAGTCATTAAATGCATGATACCCCATAGACATCCCTATTTATAGTTTGCGATATTACACATGTGCATGTATCTTTAATGCAAATGAGATTGCCCCAGTCATTAAATGCATGATACCCCATAGACATCCCTATTTATAGTTTGCGATATTACACATGTGCATGTATCTTTAATGCAAATGAGATTGCCCCAGTCATTATGATGTGATATGGTGCAAGCCTGCTTCTAGGGAAATTAGTTGAAATATAGACTTTGTGGAAATTAGACCAAATTTTCTTTCAAAGTGTGTTATTTATTAAATCATTGACATAAAAGTCACCAAGAGCCAGAATTCAATAATAAAAATGATTATGTAGCATTTTTGCAGTTGTAAATATGTTCATTTTACTCATCATGGCTTGAAGGCAAGAGAGCAAAGGAGTTGTGAATGACAATTGTTTTAGCAAAACTCCACTCATACAACATGTTTTTTTTTTTTTTTTGAATTGTGCAAAGCCATCAGACTCATTTGAAGCATGCTATGCCTCTTGCTGATCTGCACCAAGTATTATAACTGTCTTTGGGTTCACTGCATCATGTAATTAAGGAGAAATTAATTTTGTATTACGCTATGAATCTATGAATCTATGTATGCTAATTCACACATCTGATTACTTATGAATTTTATATATATATATATATATATATATATATATATATATATATATATGTGTGTGTGTGTGTGTGTGTGTGTGTGTGCATGTATGGGTGTGTGTATGTATTTGTACAGATATAATATATATGAAATAAGATTATATATTATATATAGTTATATTTCTACAACACTAACACATATTATATATGTGCATGTATGTGTATATATATATATATATATATATATATATATATATATATATATATATATATGTGTGTCAGTTGGCTGATTCCCGTATTGCCAAACTTCAATTCTACAAGTGCAGCGAATGCCACTGTGGATAAGCTTATATCTGGTCGATGTTATGAACAGAGATCGAGGTACAGTGGGGATTAGGAAATTTATCCTTTTCCTCACTGCAGTGTGATCTCGGAGTTGGAATATAAAGTTTGCAGGGGGTGTGGGGGGCACAGGGTGGCTCGCCCCCTGCAAAAACATGAATTCCATTGTTGTGCAATACTGAACTGTATTCGTTCGTACTGCTGGAAAGCAGGCAAGTAGTCGTAGCAGGTAAGAAAATTATGGCTGACATAGAAAACTGCCGAATTTGAAACCTTCGGTATTTTGATTTGACAATGTCAGATAATTGATATGCAGAACATTGGGGTTTCCATGCGAAATTTTGACTGCATTACATTATGATGTTCACTATTTTGATAGTAAACCTATAGAAGTTGTCCTTTAATGAACGAGTGAGAAAGCTAGTACAGCTGATTGAAATGCAGCTTGTCAAATCTTATCAGCTTTCTCACACTGAGATTGATGGAATTTGCTCTTACCCCATTGTAGTGCAATCTTGGAGTTGATAGATATAATTAACAAAAAATGTTAGGACTTAGAAAAAAGTATATTGACAAGGCCACTTAGCTTAATGATTAAGTTCTTTGCCTCCCATACACAAGCTACAGGGTTTGATCCTGTCTGCTGGCCAATGCCTATATGGAGTTTGTATGTTCTTTCTGTGTCTCTGTGGGGGTTTTCCCCACCTCCCAAAAATATACTGAGTATTTCTGTCTCAAACTCACTCAAGAGTGGAGTTGTGGGCAGCAGCACAAACTCTACATCGTGGCTATAGGTTGAAGAGTTCTATAGATGAACAATTGTGGGCATTGACTGTGGTGCACATTATCCTCAAGACATGAGAATATGGATCATAGATTGCTACCCACTCAACAGTGTAAATATTGTCTGTAGGTGATTTGGTTGTGTTGACTAATGTTTCCAGATGGGCAAGGGTATTTGCCTGTGATAAGTGGGCTGAAAAAACAGCATACTCTGACCTGTACCAGTGGCTCATGCTTATGGTGAAAGGGGTATGTGTTCCCTTACTGGGCAGTGTATGCCCACCATAAAGCCCAACACCCCTTTGTTAAAATAAATTACTGGACAGCTTAAATTACCTGGGATAGCTCTGCTGAGCAAAAGCTGACAGTGAAATCAGTCAACCTGCCAAACATTAACTAAAAATTGCTGCACTCTTTGTAGGTTCACTGACAGGACACAACTTGGACGTGGAGGACGTGATGTAAGGAGGAGGCAGGGTATCCTAAGTATCCAGGAGACAAGATGGAAGGGCAATGCAGGAAAGCCATTTGGCTTGGGATCCAGAGTCTACTACTCAGGAGGAGGACAGACTAGAAATGGTGTGAGAATTGTGGTGAGGGAGATGCTTCAGAAGACAGTGAGGGATGTCATCAGAATTAGTGACAAATTCATAGCAATCAGACTCCAATTTAAGGATAAGACACTATTCGTAATCTCAGCCTGTGCCTCACAGCAAGGATGTGAAAGTGAAGGAAAACATGCATTCAGACACCAGTTGCAACACATACTAGATAAAGCAGGACAACATGAATTGGTGTTGATAATGGATTACCTGAATGCACATATGAGGACAGACAGAACAGGGTATGAGGATTACATGGGTCCACATGGGTGGGGAAACAGGAATAAAGAAGGACAGGTCATTTTAGTCTTCTGTTTGCCAAATGGCTTGATGGTGACCAACACATGATTCAGCAAGAGAAACATTCACAGGATCACATACAAGGGTGGCCAACATGCAACTCAGGCAGACTCAGGCAGTCCTAGAAAGCCATTGATTATAATTTTGATCTTTAGGTACCATGCTGAAGTCAATTGGATGTGAGAGAGCCTGGCAATTATCCAATGAAACAGACCCCATATTGCTGGTTCTGCATTACTCAGATATTGATGACAGTGGTGTGGAAGCTAATGTCCATACCCTTTGACAGTCACAAATCATGTAAAATGCACTGTCTGTTAGAGGAGATACAGCAGCTTGCTGGTGTGCAGTATATTACCTTGTACCACATGGTATGTAAGTGGAAGCTGCTGGAATCAGACTCATGCCTGCAGGTTTTAGCTCATTCAAAGTTCATTGTCTTACCCATTACTCCACAATCACATACAATGTATCTACCAACAAAGGTGTTTCCACAACTCATAAGGTAATGGAGTGCATTTTTCTCAGATCAGTCATGTGCGAGGTGGGCATAAGGAAAATGTAAGCAGAGTCACACTATGGGAGTCCAGCGTAACCACTAAAGATTCATTCAGTGATTTGCAAGTTATACATCAGGAGGTTGTAACAGGGTAAGGTGTACTAATACTACAACATCAGGAGAATTAGGTTAATGATTTGACAGGAAATTAAATAATTAAAATCTGAAGAACTGGTGTTCTAAAAAACTATGTAATTCCACTTACCACTATAAAAAGTATTTGACTTTAACAATATGTATGAGTTGTTCAGATGATAGCTGACTTTCTGTTAATGTCTCTAAGACCCTTGTAGTGAAGGAAAATGAGGGCCACTACATCACAGCCACACTGTGAAATCTGCTTAGTCAGACAAAGATCATCATTCTACTTTATTAACCTCTGTAGCTAATAAACATTCCTGCTGCTTCACTTCATCACCAATATGCCACAATTGACAGACCACCATAAGGTGAAAAACATATTAGGAAATTGTTAACAATCACTGTACACAAGTACCCAGACACCATTCACAACCTCTACTTCAATTCTAGAAGAAGCCCAAGGCTATGAGCTCAGCAAATTTTAGGACATAGGATAACCAACAAAAAAAAAAGAGATGTGAATTAAATATGGCAAAAGAATGAACATGTAATATGTTCCTCAACACTGGGCCTATGCTTGTTGGTATCTAGTATCAACATCCTAAAAACTCTCTTACAATAATGGAGATGTTATTTCACTGGAGGAATGTCATACAGATCCTAATTATTTTTCTCAAGGTTAGTTAAATCTGTATAAATGTATAATTTCATGGAATTATGGTTTTGGACAAATGCATGTTGAGCATTGTTTTACTGACAAAATAGTTATCTCATCAAACAGCCAGGAACTCAAATATTGCTGTATAACGTGTGCATGTGCGTGTGTGTGTGTGTGTGTGTGTGTGTGTGTGCGTGTGTGCGTGTGCGTGTGTGCGTGTGTGCGTGCGTGTGTGTGTGTGTGTGTGTGTGTGTGTGTGTGTGTGTGTGTGTGTGTGTGTATGTGTGTGTGTGTGCGTGCATGTGTGTGCTTGGGTGGGTGCATGTGTGTTTTATCTGAGGTGTGCCAGTGCTGAAATGTATTGTATTAAACAGGGGAATGCAGGAGGCATAGCTCCCTCTCCCCAGGCTGGATTTTGGATGTTTACTAACACAGCCAAAAAAAGGAGACTGATGTATGTTGTATTTCTGAAGAGCAGTACCATCAGTGTGTTAAAATCAATGACTCAATATTTTCATGATACTGATATGATGATACCACTAGGTGTTAATTCCATATCTTATATTACTCTGACCAGTCTCTGATACTGAAACTTGTAATGGCAGACACACACACACACACACACACACACACACACACACACACACACACACACACACACACACACACACACACACACACTGCAGTTACATGCCTGCAATCAATGCAGAACTGTGTGGTTAACCATCTAACAGTTAGAAAGCTGTAATGCACGTTAAACCACCAAATAAAAAGCAGCCAGACCTTGTGTAGCATATGTTTATGCATGCCGTGTAATTCCTAGTGCCACTCTTTCTACAGCACAAAAGCTTTAACATTTAAAACAAACAACAGATACAGTGTTAGAAGTCACTGTGCTATGAAGACCAGAAATATTCTTTTGTAAAATTTGCCATATAAATGTCACACAGTGTCTTCCTAGACTGCCACTTCTTCTCCCAAAAGCTGCATGTACTACAAAGAACTATAATCGGGTCACCAATCATAACTTTAGCTTATTATCTATTCTCAAAATGAACTCCAAGAAATTCACCTCTCAAGTTTCAATGTTATGCTGAATTTATTTGAATCCATTTCTTGCATACATAACAGAAATCATTTTGATCAAAATCTCTAATCATATCAAAGTTTTCAAAAATGGATGTGAAGAAATTTACCAGTGCACCAAAGCAGGGCTTAAGACACAAATCTTGACATCTGTTTCAAGAACCTGTAATGACATAGTTACAGCTGGAAAGATTCGATCATATTTCTTTGCAACACATTGAGCTTCACCTGTTTTATGCAGCACCAGTTATAGAGAGAAATGCAGAGGGAGACAAAGAAAAAATCATAGGTCTAAGGGCCTCATGACTTTGAAAGCTGTAACCCACTTAGTGCTCCCAGAGATGTGTTTGAGTAAGTGGAACATTAGCTGCTCCAATGTACAATAAGACAGAGAAAAAAGAAAAACAAAAACAGAAAAAAGGAAAAAAACTGTAGAAGTATAAAGTATTTTACAGCTTTGAAAGCTGTAACATACATAGCATTGCCTTTCTCACAGCTGCCAGAGCTGTAAAGCTGCAATACAGATTTTTGCTGCCACACACACACACACAAAGAAAATCTGTCAGTCTGAAGTGTTTTACAGCTTTTAAAGCTGAGTCAACTTCTCACCACTGTTCTGTGATCTGTACTGTTTATAACTCGGGTGTGATTCAAACTTAACAGCATTGAAAGTTGCATAACAAAACTTTGTAAACATCTTTCTTATATAAGAAAGGTGCTAAAGAAAGCTGTTTTTTCCTTTAATTCAAAGAGTAATCACCGTGCTCCATGCATTACAAAATGGTCATGATCAACAACCCTAAGCCATAATCCTCCATATCATATCATATCACCTATATTCATTGTCTCAGGGTGTACTGAAACATATTGCTTTATAAACAGGACAATGTTGGGGACAGTGATAATGAACTATTAGCTAACAAACCATTAGTATTAAAATATTTGTATGCCCTTAAAGTGAAATTGCAATGCTTTTTGTCAATATTTTATGATATAGCACTTTGCTCTTATGAACAGTCATTCATCTTCCAGATGCTTAGAAAATATATCAACAGGATAAAAAGTGGACGCAACCACCACGATGTAATAAAACCAGTGTTTAATATTAAACTGAAACAGAATAAGCGCTTTCACATGCTACACAGGCATGCTTCTTCAGATTTCAAAAACTCATTATATCAACCACATTTAAATACTGGCCATCAAACAATGTAACTACTTAATTAATTACTTGATTGATTAATTAAGCAGAATAGTGTTCAAATTCTGACTTAAAATCAAGGAAAGACATATATAAAATAAAGCATATGTCACTTGTATATAATGTAACTATATTATTATACAAAATATATACAAATATATGTAATACCAAGTAGATATGTAAGTAAATATATATAAAGTAATCTCATCAGTATTAATCATAATATTTATATACAAATACATATAGAACTACACTAAGTGTTTTCAATGAACAACATTTAAAAATATAAGCTAATAAAGCTTTATAAAAATATATATATAAGGATACCATAAAGTATATATACACATATATGTTAGAGATACTTATGCTATTCAAAAATATTTATATAAACTATTATATGCATATGTAAAAAATATATTAAAATATGTGGTTGTTCTCTCTTTCAACACTGTCAGCAGAAAAATGTATATAGATAAATGGGACATATTAGCAATACATTCATTGTAACGTCCTACATTTTAGCATACTCACTATGATGTCAATGTATAATAAATAAACTAACTCATATCCAAAAACTACTACCAAATATTAAAAAATAAAAATAATAATAATAATAACTATAATGTTCTACCTGTATATTCTTTGACCATAGCCTATAAGATGTTTATGTAGATTTTTAACATATCCAACCCTAGTGGTTCGTTCTTTCTTGTATCATTCATAAGATCTAATAGAACAAAATGCCAATAATAATGTGTATATATAAGCAATCACAAAATTATATATATTTATATATATATATATATATATATATATATATATATATATATATACACCACTACATAGACCTATATCTGATCTAGGATATATTTATGTCTAGGAACGTGTCTCAAGGATTGGTTTAATGCTAATATACTGATTCAGCCCTGGTTCTGTATGTGCTCTCATCCTGAAAATCCATTCAAGCTCAATAGACTCCAAGTGGTTTAGGTTACTGCCACCCCATTTATTGTGTGATACAATCTGTAGTACTCTAAACCTAAAAGAATGACCTGCATTTGAACTAACATGCCTTGCTAGAGCATTTTGAGGATTCATCTTCCTTATATCATATACATGATTATAAATTCTGTCCCTTAACCTCCGTGTTGTCATGCCCACATAGAAACTTGTACATTTCGTACACGTAGCTAAGTATATTAGGTTCATGCTATTGCAGGTGGCATAAAACTTGGGATTAAATTCAAATGTCATAGTAGGATGAATAAAACATTGTTCAGCCGTTATATATCTGCACATATTGCATCTCGTGCAACTATAAGTGCCCTTTTTCCTTGTGTTAAATACAGATAATATTTCTTTGCAACACATTGAGCTTCACCTGTTTTATGCAGCACCAGTTATAGAGAGAAAGGCAGAGGGAGACAAAGAAAAAATCGTAGGTCTAAGGGCCTCATGACTTTGAAAGCTGTAACCAACTTAGTGCTCCCAGAGATGTGTTTGAGTAAGTGGAACATTAGCTGCTCCAATGTACTATAAGACAGAGAAAAAAGAAAAACAAAAACAGAAAAAAGGGAAAAAACTGTAGAAGTATAAAGTATTTTACAGCTTTGAAAGCTGTAACATACATAGCATTGCCTTACTCACACCTGCCAGAGCTGTAAAGCTGCAATACAGATTTTTGCTGCCACACACACACACAAAAAAATCTGTCAGTCTGAAGTGTTTTACAGCTTTTAAAGCTGAGTCAACTTCTCACCACTGTTCTGTGATCTGTACTGTTTATAACTCGGGTGTGACTCAAACTTAACAGCATTGAAAGTTGCATAACAAAACTTTGTAAACATCTTTCTTATATAAGAAAGGTGCTAAAGAAAGCTGTTTTTTCCTTTAATTCAAAGAGTAATCACCATGCTCCATGCATTACAAAATGGTCATGATCAACAACCCTAAGCCATAATCCTCCATATCATATCATATCATCTATATTCATTGTCTCAGGGTGTACTGAAACACATTGCTTTATAAACAGGACAATGTTGGGGGCAGTGATAATGAACTATTAGCTAACAAACTATTAGTATTAAAATATTTGTATGCCCTTAAAGTGAAATTGCAATGCTTTTTGTCAATATTTTATGATATAGCACTTTGCTCTTATGAACAGTCATTCATCTTCCAGATGCTTAGAAAATATATCAACAAAGATAAAAAGTGGTCATGGGAAAGTGAAGAATGAACAGAGACATATAATAAACATATGGGACAATTAAGATCTATCTTTTGAAAAAAAATGACTGCTCCAAGGACATACACCCATTATATTCAGAAATTTACAATGGAATAAAAATAATTGCTCTTTAGATTATATAAGGACTTTGTAATACATGGCATGCAACATCAGTGGTAAGACAATGCTATAAGGGGTCTAGAACAATGAACTATTCTAGGGGAAAATTGGCCATCTAATAAATAGAGTTCTGCTATATCATTATTTCAACAGCAATATATTTTTTTATTTCATTTATTTATCCTTTGTTGACTAGGTTAGTCCCTCTAAGCTATTAGCCCCTTTTTAGGGGATACCCAAGGTGATATTTATACTATTAGGGGAAATTTGACCAGGGCATCAGGGAACTTCCCTTACACTTTTCAATAGGTGCCTAGGATCTTTTACATCCACCTGAGCTACCACCAACTCAGGCAGATGGGGCTTCGGTTTAATTTATTATCTGAAGGACAGCACAGAGTGCAGCACCCCATTATACTGCACTACAGTGTCGGTAATCAATCTACCTGGTATGAAAATAGAACCCACAGCCATGTAACTTAATAAATAAATGTAATTAGTACCTGGCTCGTTGAAGAAAATTAATGATGTCATAGTTTCTAAATCTCCCTTTCCAAACGCATTTTAGTGAGTATTGATTTTTCTTCATTGTCTGCAGAACCTGCGTATGTCTTTCCACCGATGCATATTATATTTTACAGTTGCTGTTGGTCATAGTTCACCGTATATGTAGAAGTATATGTGGGATATCTAGCTGACAGGGCAGAGTTTGTTAAGTGACACTAAGTATTATCTGTATACTATATATTCATCAGTGTACATTCATATGAATGCCAATACAGAACAAAAAAGTTTTTGTAGCCCTACTTGGTAATAATAAGGTACTAATACCAAGGTAATAAGGTACTAATAAGGTACTATTACTTTCCCACATATATGGAAACATTTGCCTGTATTGCACATCTTCTCTGCATGTGTTATTATGACAACTGATACAGCTGCCACTTTTCCTGAACTTATGAAGTCATATACCTAAACCAGTAATAGTGTTCAAGACCACCACAGTTACCCTGTTTAAATAAACAACATACTTACTGTCTTTCTGAAGTCATAAGAGTTCCTAATTTGCAATTCAGAACAAATGCTGGAAAAAGAAACCGATTTTCATCTAAAGAACATAGATGTGTATTATTAAGTTGTGTAATATATTCTGTACAGAGAGCAACAAAAAGTTGACTACATATCACATACACTGCATTAGCAGATCATTATTACATATCAAAGGCAGTTTTATTAATACTGTTTTTCCTGCTACACTTGGTAATTGGGGTTAGATACTGTATCTTAAAAAAACACACACAAGTATCCAGATCACATCAGCTGTACCATTCTAAGACTTCTAAGAAACGATTGCCTTTCTTAGTCTCGTGTGTCCTTGAAACAACTTTACAAATCAATGGTTTGTCTTCTAATGACTGCATTTTCCCTGCAGTCATAATTATGCTTGTAGGTGCTCTACAATACACGTGTGACAAGTATCTGGTTAGAGCCTATCATTCAAGTGTTCAGGAAGCATTACAGAGAACTGCGTCTTTTGTTACCTTTTGTGTAAGTGCACTGAATGATTTTTTTTTTTGCATTTCTGACCAGATGCAATTAGCCAAGCACTCTCATACCACACAATGGCAGTAATACAGAAGGAAGGAAAAACAGTAATTTAAAAATCAAGCAAAAGTGATTACAATTTTCTAACATTTCGTTATCTTAATTCAGCTCTCTGAATTCATTATTGTAACAATTATAACCTTCTTCGTAAAGCAGACAGTTTTAAGATACCATATGTCTATGTGATGTCTGGTGAAATATTAAAGTAAAAAGAAAAGGGAGTAAGCATTCTAAATAAAAGAAATGTAATAGGTTTCTTCATGGGTCTTTATTATATTGCCTGTCTTTATCTTCGGCAAAATGGTCATACATCCAAATAATCCATTATTAAATGATAAAGTCTTAAAGTTTTCTAGCTATATTGTATGCTTTTTAAAAACAATGATACCACATTTTAAAACAGACCTGAATTAGCACTAGTCTTTAAATAAATATTATTCTGGTTTAAATGTGTTCAGTGAAATGTTTTATATCTTATCTGTTAATGAGTCTTACCTTGACTTTCACTCATTTCTCCTGGTATCCAGTGTTACGGGCTGTTGTTAAAGTAGTGAAATCATGGATTTTCCTTCGGCTAAATAAAATTATGTAAAGGCGGTTGTATGTGTTTTATCTCACATAAAATTTTAGTAGTAATACTTCAGTGTTGTGTATTTCGGCTTTTCCCGGTTAGGGGTCGCCACAGCGGAACTCCGGTCCGCTAATGATTGGCAGTAGATTTTTACGTGCCGAGTTGCCAGCTCTAACGCACAACCTTCAACGAAGGTACGCCCATTCACGCATGTCTCCACACAGAAGACGCTTTAGCTGAGAATCGAACCGGACAACGTATTTATATCAATGAGCACTACTGGGCAACCATTATATTTGCCCGACCCCAATTACCATTCACTAGCTCAGATAGATGCAGTCCTTTATTCCAGCTGGTCCACAACCTACAGGGTGAAAAACTTGTAATGCATTTGTCCGGTGAAAGGGTGGTACAGGGTGGATAAAGGATTGTGAGAAAGTACTCTTCAAATATTGACAATATTGGTTGTTTTCTTGTTCATAAATGTCACTCCATCATTTTCATGCAGTGTATCAACTAGGGGTTGCTTCCAGGGGCAGATATCCATGTGTACAACAATCCTGCCTGCAAACTGCTACATTGCTGAGTTGCCCTCCCTTTTAATCATCGGAGATAATGCAGACCATGTTACCCAGGAGCAATGTCACAGTTTATAATGTCATGGTTTGTAATGTCATGGTTTGTACCTCTAGTTTTCCCTTCTCTGGTTAACCATTCCATACCTCAGCAGTGGGTCAGTCCCTGCTCAAACGTAGCATAGTGTTATGATGAACCATAAATGTTCCAACCTAATGGCAACAAACTGTTCTATTATCATGGCCACTATAGTTATAAAATAGGCAGTTAAACCTTATTACACTAAATATTTAAAGAAGGTCTTGATGTGAGTCAGATACATTTTCACAGTAAAAAATACTGAGAAGCACAAGAAGTGGGAAATAAGACCCTTATAGTACTTACTGCCAAACTGCACTGTTTTTCACATATAAATCATGTTATTTTTGTGCTTTTGTTTCACCGTTTAAAACTTAATCCTATTTATTTTTTTAATAGCTACAGCCTATTCACCATGAAATGGAAAAGACCCACCCATTTCTATATGCGCATCATTTCGTGGAGTCTGTGCCAATGACAGTGAGAGGTCAACATTTCTTTCCCAAAGACATTTCTTTACAAACAGGCAGAGTCTTTTTTAATTGGAAACTAATACAGGGAATACCATATTACTGAAACCACAGAATGTGTATGTGAATCCACTGCTGTATAAGGACGTTTTTATTTACCCAGAATGAGAAAGTGAAATATTTGAAACATTTAAACAGCCCTTCTTTGTTGTCATTATGTGATCAAACTGTCAAACTACCAGAAGAAATAAAAATATAAGTAGGCATGACATTTATTTATTATATAAATTATATCTGAAATTTGTTACTTAAGGAATATCTGCTAAAAAAAAAAAAATACAGCGTAAAAATGTCTGAACTATAAATTGCAATAATTTTTATAAAGCAAATTAGAAAGTTACTAGGAATAATGACATGTTAAAAGGTGATTATTGCCAGTTTCTCACCAACAGGACCACGTTTCGGAGAATGTGATATATCCTAATACATTAGGACTTTAATGGACCACCATGCTCACCTATTATTTTATTTTTTAATATTTGTTAACAGGGAGCAGGTTCTGGTGGCACTCACTAAAGCCAAAAACATAGCCTAAATGAGCCACAATGATATCCTGGGATGCCTCCTATATAGCTGGAAACATGACATATCAGGACCACTTGAGTCACTTTCAAACGATAACCTCAAAGCAGTCTTTGTACTTTGAGAATAGAGGACTGTAACAGTTATCCTACTTCACAAGGGTGGAGCATCAATTGACCCTAGAAACTAAAGACCTATTAGTCTGACTAGTCTAATATACCAAGCCATGATGAATTATCATGGAAATGATCAGCAAAGAAGGATGGAAACGTTAAACATTGGACCCATCCCAGTTTCACTTGGTCAAGTGAAGATCATACCTACTAAACCTGGCGGACTTCTTGAGAAGGTCAGCAAGGCAATGGATGAGGGGAAAACAGTGTATGTCACAAACCTGGACCTGCTAAGGCATTCAGTATAATACCCACTCGGTTATAGTTGACAAATTCACTGAACTGCACATAAATCCCTACATAACTGACTGGATTTCCAGCTGGATCACAGCCAGGACCCAGGAATTCAGGATCAGTGATACCACCTCCACTAAGAGACTAGTCACAAGTGGGATACCAAAGGGCTCTGTGCTGGGACCACCCCTACTTGGCATGTACTTATCGGAGGTAAAGCCTAATGCCAACAGTTAGCAGATGACTGCAAATTGAGAGCTATCATAGATTCCGCCCATGACACAAACCTCTTCCAAGACAATCTAGCACACACAAATAACTGGTGCTAAAGTCACGGACTAAAACTCAATGCCAAAAAAATGCATTATAGTGCCTTTTTGGGAAAACTGTCCCACAGACTAATTACTCCATCAATAAGACACCCCTAAGAGGTGATCCAGTAGTTAAGGATCCAGGATCATATGTAGACAATAATCTGGCCTTTGACCAACATGTGGCCAAGGTAGTAACAAAATCATTCTATGTCGCCCAACTTATAATTAAGGGCATGGCATCCAGGTCCAAAGAAGTCATAGAGCCACTTTATTCAGCCCTTTTCAGACCCATCATTGAGTATAATGCCCACTTTGGTGTGTACCTGACCAGACAAATGCAACAGTTGGAACACTCACAATGATTCCTTGCCAGGAAAATCCAAGGTATATGCACATTGTCTTATACAGATTACCTTAAAGCCATATCCCTATACTCTGTATCCTACAGGTTACTGAAAGGCAATCTTTGCCTGGCATACATGGCATCATTGGATCCAGCTCTGATGGACCTTTTGCACATCTGTAAAATGAACAGCATCAGAACCACTGGAGCCAAGGATTTGAATTTTGCTTTTGACATAAATCAGACATGTTGGCAAGACAGATGTGTGTTTCAGAAAATCCCATGCTCTGGAACAAGCCCCCATCAATGTGAAGCAGAGCTCATTCCTAACCCTATTTAAGCATAATCTTGACCAATGGATGAGAAATCATAAATTCACCCCTGATCTGGCCCATATGCCTCTGGTAGACTGCCCAAGCTAACATACCCCCCACACATACCCTCTAGAAATTTCCTACTATAACCCCTCCTAATAAATGCCTATGATACATAGGGTCATAATTGGGTTAGATTGCACAGTTATGCTTATAAAGGCTCTGGTGGTCATTAGCCTAGGCTATAACTATGAATTATGAACTATGAACCTATGGTAAACTACTGATCTCCATAGACGTTTTTCAGACTCAACCTGGGAGCACCGTCTGGTTAAGTGATTTGCTCATGGTCACACAGTTAGCAATGGATGCTAAGGGAATTAAACCCTGGACCACTGGACCACAAGAAACAGCTTGTTGACAGCTCCTTCGTCTTCTGCACCAACTGCCAGAAAAACAAACACAAAACCAGTAAGTAAGTGGTGTGAGACTCCCATATAGCTGAATCTGCAAAAGTCAACAATAAAAGTATGAAAATCTGTGCATTTAAAATATTTGACATCCTATAGTAAAACAGTGAAAAATATTTAAAAAATACACTAGTCCTACCAAAAAAAAAATGCAAAAATAAGAAACTCTATTGTTTTGGGAGGGAACTGTGCCCCTCAGTTGTATGTTGGGTGATCCAAGGCAGTAACCAGAACCCTCAGAACTAAGAGCTCATAAATGTGAGTAGAAGACTATGTACTAACTCTGAGAATGAGATCTCAGATTATTCCCTCTACTTAAGATATAGTAGTATTAGAAATAGTATATATAAGCTGCAGGGGTATGGAGCCCCACTCATTTCAGTGTTTTCTGCATCTACAATAGCACCTGAAAAGTTTAACATCAAGTTTCAGAATTTGATGTTATTCTGGTTGAATTGCAGTTTATTTTTGAACTGTGGAAACTTGCAATATAACTTCTAGAAGTTCTGATATGGAGCCCCCAGTTTCTGACAAATATGGATGGACAATTTTCTATACTTTCCCCTGCCAATCTGGTTGATATGGGCATCTTG
The DNA here is from genome assembly GCF_019279795.1 of Protopterus annectens. NCBI lineage: Eukaryota > Metazoa > Chordata > Ceratodontiformes > Protopteridae > Protopterus > Protopterus annectens. The sequence continues at coordinate 775,125,782 of NC_056737.1, read as the reverse complement.
AGACAGTGTAGCAACTGCCTCATGTACATGGACAGCCCTCTACTACTACCACTTAGGAACACAATTTGTGACAGGTGCAATTACATTAAGATCCTAGAGTCAATGTTTTCTCCCTCGCAAGCCAGAATATCTGGTACTGGGAAGTTTGTCAACATAAACACCACACCTCAACCACCAACCACACCTACACAACAAACACCCACATATGTGTAGGTCCTCAACGAAAACATACCCAAACAAAAGAGACCTCTGAGGCAAAAACACACGTGAACTCCACTGCCCACCACAACACACATCACATATACTCCACACACGGTTTACTATGAGAATATCGAAGTACAGAACAAAATCCATTCACATCTTTGATTCAGATGTGTGATGTGCAGCTAATATGCTAATATTAGGGCAGAATGTCAAAGTGCATATAGCGAAACATTCAAATTTGCACATTTGACATTCTGTGTTACCCATTACTGCTGCATATCACATAATGTAATGTTTTTTGTGGGGGGAGCTTCACCCCCCTGCCCTCCACCCCCCTGCAAATAATATATTCCAATTCCAAGATTGCACTACAGTGGGGAAAAGGGTAATTTCCCAATCCCCACTGCAACTCGATCTGTAGTCCTAACTCCAATAACATATGTGTGAATGCACAGTGGCATTCGCTAAACTGCACACTCGCAACAGTGCAGGCAGTGGCGGCTCATGGCATCAGACTGCAGGACTGCAGCCCCCCCAGCTGTGTGAGAAAAAGAAAAGCACACTTGCACAAAAAAATTTTTTTTAATTAAAAGACTGGCTGACTTGCATAAAAAACGAGTCCGACTGACTCGCAAAGTCCCGGAACATGAACTGCGCATGCTCGTTGCTTGGCGAGTTCTGTTTTTTTCCCCCCTCTTGACTTTCTCAGACTGCTGTAAAGGCAGTCCAGACTATGGAGAATTCTGCATCAGTGTGTGATGCCCAGAACTCTGTGCGGTAACCGCACAGTAACATGGAAGGGGGGCATACTGCCACATCCGCAGACACACACGTGATGTGAATGGCAGGGTGACTATGGATTGTTTCTCGCTTTCTTTTTCAGAAGGAGAGCAAGAACCAATCAGTATTAACAGGCAGTGCAGGACAGGACAAGTACTTTATTGAATGCAAACTTGTTACCATACAGTATGGCGTTGCTTGCTGTTATTGCTGCCAAAATTTTTGTTTCATGATATCCTAACTTTCTTTGGGTGCTCAGTGGTTACTGCTTGTGTTAGCTTGCTATGGAGAAATGAAGATTTCTGGAGTCTTGTTAGTCAGAAACAAACAGATATTCTCAAACTCTTCATTCAGTTTTTTGAGGTAAGGTAAGTGACTTACCTTACAGAGTACAGTCACTGATGTTACTTCTTTATTTAAGCAGAGGATTGAGTGGACCGTTAAGCTGTGTGTAATTCACTTTGCTTCAGTTTAACCAGTGGATTGAACAGACCGTTAAGCTGTGTGTGTGGGGCCGAGAACAATTCACTTTCAGTTTAAGGTGTGTGTGTGTGTGTGTGTGTGTGTGTGTGTGTGTGTGTGTGTGTGTGTGTGTGTGTGTGTGTGTGTGTGTGTGTGTGTGTATGTGTGTGTGTGTGTGTGCTGGTGGCTACAGAGAACTCAGGATACCTGGTGGTTGTTAGAGAATACCTCAGGCTTGAACCCTGTACCTTGGGTGCAGGTAGCAAGAGCCTGAATTCTCTAACCACCACCATTTATGAAAACTTTGCAGGATTTTCCCCTCATATTTGTGTTCTGTTCCTCATAAAATCTGTAGTTTGGTTCCTGGATTTTTAATTCATTAAATAGTTGATGGTGCAGTGGTAGCATTGTTGCCTCACGGCTTGAGGTTCTCTGGTTGATTCTTGGGTGGGCTGCCTTTTCTGTGGAGTCTTTAAGTCCTTCCTCTGTTTGTGTGGGTTTCTTCTGGGTGCTCTGGTGTCCTCCCATGTCACAAAAACATGTGTCTGGAGTGTTTCTCCCTGGGCCTCTGCTGAAAATTGGCTTTTGTTCCAAGTCAGACTTTCCTGGTTAACAAATGTTAAATAAATTAAAATGACAAGCATTTGAATTTCAGACTTCATATTCTTCAGAAAGTATATGGTAACACAAAACCCTTTATTCTAGCAATTTTCTAAGTTTATACTATGAATATTTGATTTGTCCATATTTCTGGGACTCTTCTGAATTGGGCAGTTTTGTTATTATTGGTGCATGCTTTTTGTTTCATTGTTTACTGGAAAAATGCTCAAAACAATAAATTTAAAACATCCTCTAACAACTGTACTGTATTATACAAGGAATATAATGTAATACAATCAGGAAGGTCTATCAAAGAACACGTATGTTTCGTGTGCAAGGGGCCTATGATTTGAAAACAGCCCAAAGTTAATCTTTATCTGCCACTGGCAAAATGTATTTTCTTTGAATGTGGGTTTCAATGTTGTTTCAATGAATGTGAATTTCAAGAGCAGATAAGATTTAATGCTGTCTATTTTCATTATGAAACTGCATTGCTTTGTTTAACAGATGTCTATAAGTGTTTGTGCTGTAAAATGGAAAATAAAACTTTCAAATGAAATCCAAATCATTCCAGAAGTAAAGCAGTATGCACATTAAAGAGTTTATGGTAAATGGGGTGAAATAGCCAAGTAATGGGACATTGGAATGGCTGCAGGGGGGAGGCTCCATTCGACCATGATTTTGTGAGGGGTGAAGGGCGGCAAACTCAAAGACAGCCCCGAATGAACTATACCTCTCAACTCTCCAGATTTTTTGCAGAATGAATAGATTTTTGCTTCTTATTTTTGGTTTGTTCCTCATAAAAGTTGTGGTTTTCTGGCAAATCATTTAGGAATGAAGTCACTAAATAATGACAGACATTGAGTTTCAAACTTCATAACCTTCAAAAAAATGCATGTTAAAGCAAGACCTGTTATTCTATCAACTGTCTAAGTTTATACAAGAGCAATTTTTAGTACTGTTTGTATGTTCCCCCACTATATTTGGCCTTATCCAGATTTCCTGCATTAAGAGGTTGAGAGGTACGTGCAAATAAATTGCTTTATAGAATTAGGAATATCCAAAGCTTTCAACTGTCCCCGATTTTGTCTCAGAATGGTGCTATCCCCCTAATAATCCCTCTGCAAAATGGCAATTTTGGAAGAAAATGTGGAGGGTTTACAATTGTAAATAACTGTAATGATCAGAATTATAGATTACGTTTCTTTCAGTAATGCATGTAGATTATCTTATTTTGTCAGCTGCTCAAGTTAATAATACTAATATTAAAAAGTGTCTCTTCTTTGACAAGTTACCAGCTGTATTATGTGTCAATTTTATATTTTATTTTTGCATCACATTTGGGGTCCGTTTTTCATGAAATTGTGGTTTCCTGGCAAATCATTAAAGACTGAAGTTAGAAAATAAATGACAGACATCTGAGTTTTAGATTTCAATCCTTTCAGAAAATTCATACTAATGCAAGACCTACTACTATTCCATTGTCATTCTAAGTTTATAAGAGCAATTTTTAAAAATTATCCTTATTTCTGTGCCTTTGTCCCACTTCTATGTATGGCTTTGACCAGATTTCTTGCTCTGAGGTTGAGAGGTATGACAAATGTGTCAGAGCCATCACCATCAGCCAGAGACATTTCAAATTGTTACATACTTGTTGCACCCCACTCCCCCATGTAGTGACTCTAGATGTGTCCAAGCAAGGCAAGGAGCAGTTGTTCAGTGTAAGTGTGCAGAGTATTCCACCACCCAAGGTAGACACAAGTACTACAGTGGCTTTTCATCTGTCCTTGATTTTGCAGAATGTTCTGGTTTTCTGTCATATTTTTATACTGTTGATTTATGCTCATTATTCAGAAAATGCATGCTGTTGCAGTGCCCTGTTGCTCTGTGTTTAAGTATCAGTGCTTTAATGACCATCAGGTGAGCTTGTCTGAGATTGTAAGATGCAAGTAAGCATACTGTTAAAGAATTACCAACACTGAAAGCCTTTTTGTTGTTGCCATGCAGAGACTATTTACATAACTAGATAAGGTATAAGCCTTAGGTACTGAAATGCATACCTCAGTATCTGTAATAAAGGACAGGATTACAGTATTTTCAGAAGCTCATTACATTTGTTGGAGACTTGTAGTCATCTTTGCGGGCTTTAACCGTAAACTAAACAGAATGCCAATCTATCATGTTTGATCCATAACCTGTGCAGCAATCCTTTAAGCAATTTATCTTGAGCTTGTTTCTTGTTTGCTGTTCATTTTTTACTTTGATCATGTTTGTTCCATGAAACAAGTAGATAGTTGTTGTGAAGCAGCAGATCTTTTCTGGATAAGAAACATTTTTTACAAGTGGGGGTATCACAGAGATTGCTACTTTCAGCATGTTACTTGATACTTTTATAAAGCTGAATATAAATTATAATTAGAACTGCAGTGCAAGAAGTGGTTGGAGTTGAGTGCTGCTTGTTTTTTTTATACTTGATTTTGACTGGCATTCCAGTAATGTATTTAAAAAGTAATTTATTTTTTCATGCCTCACAACCTTTTTGTTTCCATCTAGATATTAAGTAAGCTGTTATATAGCCAATGCATTGAAATATTTTTTCTTCTATACTTCATTTTGTCTTGATTGGATTCTTGTAATAATGGTTTGGCACCCAGGGCAGCGTATTTAATTAAAGTTCCAGTTGTTGTGGTTTTGAGCATAGCTCCACCCTTTTCTAGTTGACCACACCCCTTCCCATTGGCCCCACCCATGCAGCTGTCTCCTGCAGCCCCCCTTTGATTTGAAGTCACCAGCTGCCACTGAGTTCAGGTCATCGAAAATGGGAATCAAGCAACTGTGGCTCGACATTCCCATTTTTGTTGAACCTGTACTCATAATTTACAAAATAAACCTCCACACACCTCTGCCTCAGCCACTAAGGCTGAAACATAAACCCAACATATTAGCCATAGGAGACTCCATTGTGAAACACACAGATGTTTCCCTCATCAGGCTGGATAAGGAGAAAGTCAGTTAGTTGTTTGTCAGGTGCCAAAATCCACCATATCACCCATGCACTCAAGTGTCTCAACAACAGGTACTGTTATGACTGTCATAGTCCATGTTGGCGTGAACAACTTGAGATGTACTTCCCTGGGCTACATGTAGAGAGACATGATAGAGCTCGTTGAATATGTGTCCCAGGCAGGTATGTTCCTAGCCTTAAGCAGCATTCTACCATCACCCAGAATGATGCCTCAGTACAAACAGAAAATGATTGACTTTAACAATTGGCTTAGTTTCTGGTGTAATTCCAAGGGGATCCAATACCTGACAGCCTAGAAAGACATGATTGACAAACTACAATGCTTTGCCAGAGATGGCCTGCATCTGTCTCCGTTGGGCTTCAGGCTCCTAGCAAAGGCTATTGCCTCCCCCATAGTGCCTTTTTAGGCAATGAAATGAGGTCAAAACTAGTAACATGAAAATTTCATCAAAATGCAAATTAAAGCTCATGCTACTAAACACTAGGAGTGTAAACATGAAAATGCAATCATTCTTAACCTTGGAAGATGCTGACATTTGTGCAGACACAGAAACTGGGTTCAAAGCTGCGGAGAGCACCCCAGCCATAACAGGTTACTCATCCTATCACACATTCAGTCCCCAAACCATGGGCAGCAAAGCAAAAGGAGGTGGAGTTGCAATATATATAAAAGACATACACACCTCCAGGCTGGTCAAACAGTTTAACGCACAGGAGACACTCCAGGTGCAGTTAACCATTGACAGGACCCTTATTCAAATCATAGCTAGCTACAGGCCTCCAACTTTGACTCAAGATGCCCACTCCACCTATCTGAACCTCTTCAAATCTATCAAGATTCAACCCTTTACCCTGATCCTGGGTGACTTTAACAATCCAGCCATAGACTGGAAGAACTATTCATGCCAAAACACAAATTCCCAGACATTTCTTGATTTTGTCAATGCAAATGCCTTGGACCAGGTGGTTGACACCCCCACAAAAGGTGAAAATATCTTGGACTTAGTATTACCCAACATGAGTAACCACTGCAGCATCCCTACAGTTTTATCCTCCCTGGTAAGATCCGACCACAAAAAGGTCACTTTTGAAGTCACCATCTCCCCTGAATACCCCCTAGATAGGGTAAAAAAAAACTTCTCGAAAGCTGATTACAACCCCCTGAGGGAAGGTATAAACAACTTCACAGCTCCTTTCCCCTCCAAAGGAACTGGCACATATGTCCAAACCTACACCAAAGTACTATACTATATAAAGCACTTAATTAGCTTCATGGTTTTAGGAATACCCAACAGGACAAAATCATCCTCCTCAAAGAAGAGTAAACCTGTTTGGTGGACATCTGCAATAAATAAATTCTATAATAAAAGGAAAAAACTGTTGTCCGGGACCAAGAAGGAGCAGGTGCCTAATTGGAAGCAATCTCTCCTCGGTTTGAACAATCAAATATGAGCACTAGTGAAATCCTCCAAAGCAAACTTTGAGTCAAAGCTGGCCACATCTACAAAAAAATCACACGGCTTTCTTTGCATATGTCTGCATTCTCAAGGGAATCACCCAGATCTGCTCAGAATTGGTGGTCAAGAACACCGCATACAAAAATGCCCTGGATATAGCCAACCTGCTGGCAGACAGGTTCAGTAAAAATTCACCCCTCTGTCTCCCCTATCAGTAAATCAGGACAACCCCAGCACCTGCCCCCCCTCCCCTTATCTCTAAGGAGAAAGTCATCACTGTCATCTCAAAGGCAAAAAATACAGTCTCCATGGGACCAGACAACATCCCAGGCTGCATCCTACATGAACTCAGACAGGAACTTGCCGCACCATTAGGCACCCTATTCAACCAAAGCCTGAGTACTGCCTTTGTCCCAGATGAGTGGAGGACAGCCACTGTCATCGTTTTGCACAAAGGTGGAGTGTCCACCAATCCAGGAAATTATAGATCCATCAGCCTAACTAGCTTGATCTGAAAGGCCATGGATTGGATTATCATGGACCTCATTAACAAGGACATTGGCAACCTCCAAACACTTGATCACACACAGTCTGGTTTTGTCAAGGAGAGTTCATGTCTGTTAAATTGGGTTGACTTCTTTGAGACAGTCACCAAAGCCATGGATGAGGGGAAAATGGTGCATGCCACCAACCTTGACCTGGCTAAAGCCTTCAATACTATTACCCACTTAGGTATAATAGATAAACTCTCTCAACTTGGCATCAATCTGTATGTTACTAGATGGGTATCAAACTGGCTCACTGATAGAACCTACCTAGTCAAAATAGGGGAAGCCACTTCAAGCAGTCAACCCGTGATGAGTGGTCTACACCAGGGATAGGTCTTGGGGCCTTTGTTGTTTGGGATATACTTTTCTGAGATGCAGGCCAAAACCAGTGGGCTATGGTTGACCAAGTTTGCAGGTGACTGTAAGCTGGGTGTTGTCATCAGTTCCCCTAATGATGTGGACATCCTCCAAGAGGGTCTCACCCAAACATATGAATGGTGCCAGAAACATGGCTTCAAACTGAATGGCAAAAAATGCATCATCCCCTTTGGGGAGAGTGCTGTCCCCACAAATGATCACATTAATAACAAGGTCCTAAGCACACAATTAGTTGTGAGGGATTTGGGTACCCAGGTTGATAGCAAACTGAATTTTGACCACCATATTGTCTACGTTGTATGGAAAGCTTTCTACATGGCCCACCTCATTAGTAAAGGTATCTCATCCAGGAACAAGGTGGTCATAATATCCTTGTATTCTTCCCTAATAAGTCCCATTATTGAGTACAATGTCCCTTTTGGCATGTACCTCACAAAACACATGCAACACTCCTATGGATTCCGCAGAGGTGACCACTGTCTGGCATAGAAGGCAATCTCAGACACTGCCTTGATGGGACTGCTGCATTCACTCGAATAGCCCACACATACAACCTCACCTTGGTCTGTGTCATCAATGGGACTTGTTATTGGGACAGATTTCTGTCCCAGAGACCCCCAGTTTTTGTGGAATAGACTCCCACTCCACGTCAAGCAGAGTACCTCATTAACCCTTTTTAAGCACAACCTGGATAACTGGATGGGGAACAGAATGCACCCCTGGGATTCCACCTGTGTCCCTGCTGGACAGGGGTATCTGGTGCTGACTTGTCAGAACAAAGGCTAAATTCTTGGCTAGGCTTGTAAGAACCTCAGCGCCAAGAGCCTAGTAACTTCCCATGATCCTGTGATCCCATGACTCATGCCCTCTGCACCCTTGTTGCAGAAGGATGAACTCTTCACACCCCTGCTGAGGAAATGTATTAATCAGAGGTCATCATACGTCATAATACAGGAAATATTCCTCCTCCGAGGTACTATGCCTTTTGACATTACAGTAGTATTCAGAGTGTGAGGTGTAACCATCATTTGGAGGTGAAGGTGGCCACAAAAAAAAAATCTGTAGCTGTCTATTTATCTCTCTCTCTCCACACACACACACACACACACACACACACACACACACACACACACACATACACACACACACACATACATACTGCATTCATATAGGCATACACTCTCATACCCACTCATCAATTATAGATACTATAGATATATACATTCTCTCACTCTCTGTATATACATATATATATATATATATATATATATATATATATATATATATATATATATATACATGGGTCTACTTCAGTAGATCAAACTTTTGCAAATTCGAACCACATATGACCAAGACCATATGTTCGAACTTGTAAAGGTTCGAACACTGAATAAAAAAGTAAAAAAAAACTACAAAAAACAAAAATAAACATTTATAGCAAGGGGGCTATGTCCCCTTGCACCCCCCACACCCCCCCCACTTAAATATACCAACTCCGGGATCGCACTACATTGCAAAAAAGGGAAAACTTCCTATTCTGCACTGTACGGAGATCTCAATTCAGTCTGATCGAACTTTTACAAGTTCGAACATATGGTCTCGGCCATATGAGGTTCGAACTTGTAAACGTTTGATCTACCGAAGGGGACCCATATATATATCTATATATATATATATATATATATATATATATATATATCTGTGTATTATATATATATATATATATATATATATATATATATATATATATATATATATATGGTTTACCATTAAAATCTCAACATCAGAATGTACGCATATGAACAATCCGAACTACAGATGTTGGAATAGTTCATATGAGTCCATTCTGAATGTTCGAACATTTATATTAGCAAATGTCCTTTGCATTCGATAATATAAATTTGAAGGGATGTACAGAGATCATGGTACAGTGTGGTTAGGGAAATACATCCCTTTCCTCTCTGTAGTACGATCTCGGAGTTGTAATATATAATTAGGGGGTTGTGGGGGGGGTGCGGCAAATAATGGGATTTATTTGTAGGAGTTAGGGATTTACAGCAAGGGTGGCATTGTCATTAATTGCTGTAAAATGTAAAATTTGACTTTTTTGACAATTACTGTAGATTTTCGACTTTCTAAACTGTTGAAAATCTGCAGATTTGCAGATTTGACAATACATGTAGACATTTAATTACGAAACTTTTTTATTATTAAATTTTAAATTTCATAATTTTAATAGTAAACCATATATATATATATATATTTTTTTTTTTTTTTTTTTTTTTTTTTTAAAGAGAGAGATGGTTGCTTTTGGTTTCGTTCACAGGTTTGGTTTGTCAGTACAGGAATCTGGTGCACTTCTTATTAAATTCCCATTCTGTCAAATGATTATTTACTGTTTTGAGTGTTTATGTCCAGGATACTTGATCAAAGGGTAAAGAAAATGTATCTTTTTCCCTACTGTTGTACTTTCTCAGAGTTGTAATATTTAATGTGCGGTGGATGTAGGCTTTCCTCCTTACTTGTTTTCAATGCATCAGCTCTACAGTTTTGTGAGATGAAGTAATGTTGGTTTTCTGTTGTACAATGATACCTGTCTGTTTCAGCTTTAATTTGATCCACTGCGTATATATTACTTTACTGTAGTTTACAATTCTTTACTGTATCAGTTATTCTTACCATTCAGTGAAATAAGTGCATGGAGTATGAAGACATTTGGAGCCCAACAGCAGGGATATTCAAAAAACAATTGGTCAGCAACATAAATGGATGCAAAGTCCATAGCTGAGACAAGAGCTGCAGCTAAGATATTTGGCAGCCTGAGCAGACCCCAGGCTAGTGTCCTCCTCAACCCAAAGTTAGGGGTCTTCCATAAATACTGAGCTGTAGTCTGAAGCATATAAAAGCTCCAACGTGCAATTAAGCGATGTACTAATCAAATTAATTTCACCAGCCTCAGTGTCAGCCATGTCTTCTGAAATGAATACCAGCATTTTGCTTATTTACCATGACTTGTACTTCTCACATTTGCTACTTGTAAACCTGTCAGTTTTCTTTAATAACTGCTATGTAGGAACAATCTCTTTTAAATCAATATATGTATAGATACACAAAAAATAATAGTGGATTCCTTGTAATGACTGGAATTTACATTAAAGAATTAGGACAACAATTTCACATTTCAGTTCATAGGTTCATAGGTTCATAGGTTTATACTAGGCTATCTGCCCTAAGGCATTTATAAGCCTAGCCCAAATTTTTGTGGCTTACGCCACCCCTTATATGAAAAAATACTGTGCCCATTAGTTTGTTGTGCATCTGTCCAGCAGTGACACAGAGATGATTCCCGGGGTAAACCTACGATCTCCCATCCACAGGTCAAGATTTCTCTTGAACAGAGCCAGCGAGGTGCTCTGCCTCACATGGACCGGGATTTTATTCCACAGCATATGGAGTCTCTGAGTGATAAATCTATCCCTCCAGCAAGTCCTATTTATATCCGTGCTAAGGTTTAAGTCGCTTGCTCTAGTGGTTTTGGTGGATTTGGTTTTGAGGTGGAGCATGTCCATCAATTCCGGGTTGGACATGGCCTTGTATGTCAGGCACATGTCACCTCTGAGCAGACGGTATGCGACTGAATAGAGCTGGAGTTTCTTCAATCTGGCAGCATATGACAGATTTTGGAGTCCCTTTATCCTTTTGGTGAGGAACTTTTGGGGTCTTTCCAATTGCTGCAGATGTCGGGTGAGATACATCCCGAATGGGGCATTGTACTCGATCATTGGTCTGATAAGTGAAGAGTACAGGGGAACAATGACCTCACTAGATCTGGATGTGAATCCCTTCATGATCAGGTGGGCAATGTAGAAGGTCTTTCTAACCACTTTAGCAACGTGAGTGTCAAAAGAAAGGCCACTGTCAACCTGGGTCCCAAGGTCCCTGATAACCTCTTCTGTGCTTAGTGGATTGCCACCTATATGGTAGCTTGGGGTTACCTTGTTTTTCCCGAAGGGTATGACTATACATTTTTGGCGTTTAACTTCAGGCCATGGCTCTGGCACCAGCTATCTGTTTCCGTGAGTCCCTTCTGAAGGATATCCGTGTCCGATGCACTTTCCACTATGGCCCAGTTTGCAGTCGTCTGCAAACTTTGTCAGCCAAAGTCCTCCCATGTTGGCCTGTACTTCTGAGAAGTAGATGCCGAACAATAGGGGGCCAAGGACCGAGCCCTGTGGGACACCACTTGTGACCGGCTTGGAGTCTGACATAGCGCCAGCAACTCTAACCCTGTGGGTTCTGTCCTTAAGCCAGTTTGCAACCCATCTTGTGACATATGGGTTTACATTTAAGCTGGTAAGTTTTTCTACAATACCTGAGTGGGGTATTGTGTCGAAAGCCTTTGCAAGGTCAAGGTAGGCTGTATGGACTGCCTTTCCCTCATCAATGGCCTTGGTGACTGTTTTAAAAAGTCGACCAAGTTCAAAAGGCATGATCTTCCCTTGATGAAGCCAAACTGGGTCGGGTCCAATGTCTGCAAGTCCCCTATATCTTTGTTTATGAGCTCCATTATGATCCTCTCCATAGCTTTGCAGACTAGACTTGTTAAGCTTATGGGGCGGTAATTACCAGGGTCCGTAGAGGCACCGCCTTTGTGGAGTGGGACCACAGTTGCCGTACGCCACTCCTTGGGCACGTATCCTGTGGTAAGGCTGAGATTAAACAGCTGCCTTATGTGCAGGTTTAATTCCTCATTTAGCTCGTGTAGCACACAGCCAGGGACACCATCCGGTCCCATTGATGCTGTGTTTTTAGCTTTAGAGAGCAGCTTTCACCTGCGCATTTGAGATGTCTGGGAGGCTACACTCCGCTGGGATAGTTATCTCTCCTTTAGGGGAGAGGGGTGAAGTTTGCACTGAACCTGTCTGCCAGTATGTTGTCAATGTCTGTGGGTTCAGTGATTTTTGTGTCATTTTGGACTAACTCTGAGCATATCTGGGAGTTTCCACCCAGGTTCCTAACATAGCTGAAAAAGGCCTTATGATTGTCCTTTGAATCCATGGCAATTTTTCTCTCAAAATTGGCCTTAGTTGATTTTATGAGTGCTCGTATTTTTTACTAATAATGATCAGGGTGACTTCCCTTTTATGGATTTTGTTCTATCATGTAATAGCTTTCTCCTCTTATTGTAAAGTTTGTTAATGGCTGGGGTCCACCAGACTGGACGTTTGCCCTTTGTGGAAAGAGTCTTGGTTTTATTTGGGATTGCCTGATCCATGCAGTCCTGGAGGTGTTCATAGAAGGCATTTGTAAGGGCTTCCGCAGCTTGGGTTGTGGTTTCCACTGGCTCAGGGGCCTTGAAGGATACCACACCAGTCTTGAGTAGTGTGAAGTTTGCTTTAGAGAAGTTCTTCACTGGGGTCTTTTTTGTTTGGGGTGGGGGCGGGATGTGGATTTCCAGTGAGATTAGTTTATGATCAGATCTCACCAATGAGGGATATACTTCCGGTGTGGAGCATTTTGTCCCCATGTTTGTGATAATGAGATCTAGTATGTTTTCTCCTCTCGTGGGAACAGTGACTAGCTGTTCCATGGCATTTGAATTTATGAACTCCAGGAACCGTTGGGCTAGAAAGTTAGGGCTTGAGTAATGTTCCCAGTCTATATTCGGGTAGTTGAAGTCACCCAATATGATGGTGTTTGGAGATACATTTATACCCTCCAGTGTCTTCAGGAAGGCTGTGTGGGGTTCCTGAGTTTGAGAGGGTGGCCTGTAGCATGCTACAATTTGTAGAGCAGTTTTGCCTATGGTTAGTTGCACCTGGATGGTTTCCGAAGCTTCGTGCGTTGCCACCAACCTGGAGGTGTGGGTATCCTTTATGAATATGGATACACCCCCTCCTTTTGTGGTGTGGTCCGGGTTTTAGGGCCGGAACGCATGATATTCCTTTCATGAAAAGGAATAGCATTGTTTATAAATCAGTGACCCTGTTTATTGCAGGAGTGTGCAAACACCTATCAAAAGCTAAAATTTGCTGAGCAAAAACAGTTTTCTAAGAATCAGATTACTGATCACCACAAATCTTCCTAATGAGGCAGATGTGGAAGAAAACAACCTGGGGCTGCAACTGTTACAGCTGAAACTGAAGCAAGAAAGTTGTACAAAAATGCTTCCTCTGTATTTGTAATGGATATACTGATGCCTATGGATACAGAAGAGGTATGTAATCCAAGACAGACTAAAAAAACTCCAACTATTCTCTGTCTCATATCGTCTACTTAGAGGTGATCTCCACTTGACTTACAAAGCCATGTCTGACCCAGCTCTGTTAGAAATGCTACATCTAAAGAAATCCCAATCCCTCCACACCACACACTCCAGAGACCTCAACCTCATTACCACAATCGACAGAACGGGTTTTAACAAGCCCTTATTGCATAACCCATTGTGTTCTATAACTCTGGAAATTAGTACTGCCTTAGAGCAACAAATGGCCAGGTAGGTGATTTATTGCATAAAGAAACATTGGTGAGTGATAACGCTATGCGACCTAGACTCTGTACCCCATCAAGACTGTGCTGTCAGTGTATCAGTTTTAGCATGTCTTTATTAAGGGAAACTTTCAGTGCATAGCCTCTACTCCCAGGTCTGACAAACTCTCAGGGTATGGCCTCTTGGTCTTTATTCCCTGGCCTGGTAAACTATCAGGCTGATTCAACCGTGTTTAGATGTGCTTGGCCCTATATGCATAATAAGGAAATTGTAGGTTATGATTTTCATAGCGATTTTCCCTCCAAAAGTTAATACATTCAAAAATTAGGAGCAAGATCAACAAAACTTAGAGGACTGGGCAAATCTGGCAAACTCCTGGACAGAAACTTCAGCCTCCACTTGCACATCAAGGTTTAATTCTCTGCAGGAAGGTCTTCATAACTCTTATTTCACCCCAACCTTCATAGATAAAGTTACATCATGAGATAGGAATGCTGGAAAAGTGTGAAAAGGATTTAACTTATTTAATTCTGGTCATGTCTGCAGTGCATAATGTTCTGGAGTGTCATTCAAAAAGAGATGAATCCTGCTTAGGCACTTCTAGCTGTTTTACAAAGGAGATATGGTAACAAATAATGCTCTTTCAACACAAGACCACTTCCTTTGATATATATTCAAGAATTTAAGCAAAGACTGTTAATTATTTTATTTTAAAATCTGGTATTGCTCCTCTGACATTGGAATAGGTGTGGTGTGTCATGATCTAAAGACCAGAAATCAAAACTGAGACTAAACTGTATTGCAATCAGCAAGTTAAGATAGATTAATAATCCATTGGGCAATACTTAGCAGATGTACATCACCCCAGTCACTACATATTCTATGATTTATTCTTTGGCTAAAGTATTGATTAAAGTGAATTTGAATATATCATTGGTTAAAGGTGCTAAACCGCAGTGGTGATGCTGCAGTAGCGTTGTCGCCTCACAGTAAGACGTTGTCCTGTTCGAATATCAGCTAGAGCATCCTCTCTGTGTGGAGACATGCGTGAATGGTCGTACCTTCATTGAAGGTTGTGCGTCAGAGCTGTCAACTCGGCACGTAAAAATCTACTGCCAATCATTAGCGGACCGGAGTTCCGCTATGGCGACCCCTAACCGGGAAAAGCCGAAAGACACAACATTGTTTAAAGGTGCTATCTATGTAAATATGGAAGAAGGTTAGGTTAAGCATTAAGTAGAAACTGATTTTTAAGGAAAGATGCAAAGTGGAGTGGAGTGTATGCCTTAGACTCTGACTGATAATGACACTCATAACTGCATCAGTTATTTGATAAAAATACTTTTTTCAAATTATATGAGTGCTGTTCTTGAAGAATGAATGTAAGCCTTATAGATAAATACTAGATTATCAGTCTGCAGACTATTACAAGCATAGTCAATAACCAGAGGTCAGAATCATACCCAGTACTTTCTATTTGTAAAGTGAAGACCTTAACCATTATGCCAAAAACTCCTTTTATGTATTTGGATGAGTCAGTTCTGACATTGTGTTCAGCAACTGGAAACTTTTATGAGATTCATGATAGTGAAGTAATTAATATAATATAATATAAAGTTTTGGTGCCATTGCAACAGGGTCATGGTGAGGTCTGTGCTAAAACTTTGGAGGTGTATGGACATATGTTGTATATTATACACTGAGCACCATTTGGTATGTTTGAGGAGCAAAGCAAAAAGGGAAAAAAATGTAAATGAGTAGTTTCTGAAATGAGAAAATTATCTGGATTGTGTAGAATTTGTTAAAATCCAAATAGCATAGTGATTATTTTTTTTTCCAAAATAGGCAATGGGACCCAAGAAGGGATATAGGTTCCCACTTTCTTTGATGGAGAAGAAATATGAGAATCTGAAAATCATTTTGGCCTAATGAGTGTCCTCATATAAAAAAATAACAGATATTGTGAAAATGTGGTAGCCTGGTAAGGGATGTATTGTTAAAGATAATCCAGTATTTATAAATCACAAATTCTTGGTGACTTAATTTCAGCAGAGGCAGCAATTTTCAGACATGGCAAAGGAATACAAGCGGCAAACAGTAAGATGCAAGTTTACTTTTCTGGCTGTACTAAAACTGTGTTCCCTAGTGGTATATATGGGTTTATGAATGAAAAGTATGCATTGACAAAGCAACAGGAGTCACCTCAACCAAAGAGTATATATACTGAACAAACCAAGACTAGTTCTATTAAGATCACTTATTCTTTGCCAGAAAGTAGTGCAAGAGAATGAATGGGAAAACAATGGGGACAGATGAAAAAGTTAGCGTTAATGTGTAGTAAATTGACATCCATTAAATGGTTAAGTACCCGCATGACTTCATGACTGTATGTTTTCAATATGTCAGGTTGTTTGGTTTATATTAAATAATGAGGTGGTTAAACTGACCAACAGGTAATAATGAAAGTTTAGTTCTATATGTCCATATGTTTAAAATAATGCTGACTTTTCATTTTCATTTAATTGGTAAGATGATAGACTGATTATGTGTTTGGCCTCTGAAAATATGTTTTCCTGACTATATCAATGAAACCCGTGAGGCAGCTGGGACAGTGTTGAATAACAATGGTCATTGAATTTGTTAACAATAGTCACATTTTAACTGCTTCTACATTCAAGCTCATTCTGTTTTTTATATTTGGAATTATGTATACTGTTCATGGCAAGACAATCATAGTGATACGCAGGTGTCACTAAGGGATTTAAATTTCAGTTGCCTAATTTCAGTGAAGACCCTTTGGGCTTCAGTGATGCTGCATGTATAGGTAGAAGGAAGGATATGTTATCCATGATCCGGTTGTGATTGTGATATGGTAAAATAATACTATGCTCATTTTTTGGTTAGAAAGAATGTTTATATTTATGAAAGTATGATTGGAAATGCATGTTGCACATGTGTCAGCTGGGATGATAACAAACAACTTTATATTATGCTTAACTTTTGTCTTTTGAGCAAGGTTGAGTTTATTCTTTTTTATGTTTGTATAAGTAGAAGTATTTGAAAATGTGAACATTTTGGAGCAGATTTCAAAAACGTGTTCTAAGTGTAAGGCCTACCTATAAACAGGCTTTTACCAGGGACCAGGTTCTAAATGATCTGTTCTCAGTCTGCTCTTAGAGTAAGTGATGACTTACACTGAGAGAAAGTCTTTCTGAATCAGGTCCTCTTTGTACCTATCCTCTTGGATTCTTATGATGTTGTATTTAAATATGATTACACGTTCATTTATTATAAACATAATGAGAGAAGTTAAAATCTAGAATTCATTGGGCAAAGAGGACACATATGTAGACCAATTAAAATAGTTTTAATGGCCAGAGAGAGAAGATCTATGATGTTACTACATTGTACTATACATATTATGAGCATAATGGGAAAATATAATAACTTGTGTGCTTGTTGGTCGGAAAGGCCTTATATGGGTAGTGGTGCTGTTCTGTGGATTTTCGTGCTGATTGCTATGTTCTGTGGTGTTTTCGTCATTAAAACTGTGAAAAGAAGAGGAGCCGTGTCTGTTTACTCCACTGGTACTTTCTGTTTTAGTAGTGGTGAAAATTAACTTTAATAAGCAGAGAGAATAAATTTATGGTATTCTTATATAGGGTAGATGAAAAGGTTGAAGTTGGCAAACATTTGGAGCATTTGACTTTGATGGTATTTGAAT
Source organism: Protopterus annectens (assembly GCF_019279795.1). NCBI lineage: Eukaryota > Metazoa > Chordata > Ceratodontiformes > Protopteridae > Protopterus > Protopterus annectens. The sequence continues at coordinate 775,108,114 of NC_056737.1, read as the reverse complement.
GATTAATGAATTTCAGCTTAATATTAAAGGAGACTATTTAAAATGCTGAAAATCAGAACATTTATATCTGAAGAAAGTGGTATTTTGCAAAACTCTGGTAATCTAGAAATTTTAATCTTTATAAATTATTTGCATAAGGTAGTTTATGATACAAACCATAAAACAGACTTTTATCAAATTTATACTCAATATTATTAAATCATAAGACAGAAATAAACTTGAGATGCTGGAATTTTGCTTCTCAAAATAAGGAAAACACATTTTTAAATGTAGATAAAAGATTATGCTACTTCTTCTTCTTTCGGCTTTTCCCAGTTAGGGGTCGCCACAGCGGATCACCTGTCCACTCATGATTGGCAGTGAGGTTTTATGGTGTTGAGTTGCCAGCCCGACGCCCAACCTTCCGCAGAAGGCACACACATGCACACACTCACACCTAGGGCCAATTTAGAGTGTCCAATCCACCTACAGCATATCTTTGGGATGTGGGAGGAAACCGGAGCACCCGGAGGAAACCCAAACGACCACAGGGAGGACATGCAGACTCCACACAGAAGGCACCCCAGCTGAGGATCGAACTGGAGAACCTCTTGCTGTGAGGCGGCAACACTAACCGCTGCATCACTGTGGCCGCTCAGATAAAAGATTATGTTACTATCAATTGCTAAAACCACTCATTCTCCCTTTTGGAAAATGTATTCATAGAAAATTCTTCATAGAGCATTTTTACTCCACATAAACTAGCAAAAACAGATAAATCTAAGAAAAAAATCTTGTTGGAGATGTAATTCAACTTGCAAAGCAGATTGGTCTCATGTGATGTATGAATTCTATTCTTTACATGATTAGTGGGACCATATAGAGATACTTGGTCATGCATTGTGGTTTCTATATTTCTAAAGAGTTAGTATTGTATAATATTTCTATTCCTTTAAATTTTGATAAAGCTCAAGATTCTCTTTTGTGGATTTATTTAGCCATTGCTAGGAAGATTCTAACGCAAAGATGGTTACTATTGGCTACACCTACTTTTTCACATTTTATTATTCTATTGAAAGAGATCTGTGAAAAATAAAATTCTAAGTTAAGAATTTTAAGTCTTAGGGTTTGTCCTTCTGTTTTAGATTTGAATGAGAAATATGAAGAAGGAATAATAAGTTTCACTTCATAATCTTTTTTTAATTTAATGGAGTATAAATCTGAATTAAATAATAATAAGATATGTTGAGCACAAAGAATATATTGTATATAATTTCCTTATCTATTTTTTCTTCTCTACTCTTTCTTCTTTTAATTGCTGTATTCATTTAGCAGTTCCATATTAATTAATAATATTTAAATTTCAATGTTTGGATATATATATATATATATATATATATATATATATATATATATATATATATATATATATATAAAATGGGGTCCCCTTCAGAATGCTGAAATTCAAAACTTCGAAACCCATATGATCGCAGGCTATATGTTCAAAGTTTTGAAATGACGACATTCTGAATGGGAGATCACATACAGCGTGGACTGGGAGGTTTCCCCTTGTTCTCGCTGTAGTGTGATCTTGGAATTGGTATATTTAAGTAGGGGTGTGTGGGGGGTGCAGAGGGGCGAAGCCCCCATGCTATACACAGTTTAATGTGTGTTTTTTTTATTTTTATGGGTCTAGTTCACATTTTCGAACATTCAAATTTTTGATCATATGGTCTCGGTCATATGAATTTCGAATATTTGAGCGTTCGGTTATTTTGAGTAGTCCCATATAATGATATGTTGTATACCAATGAAAATAAACATAATAAAAAAGGAATGCATTCACTGGTAGATGATTTATTGCAAAACTATATTTGTTTGTGTTTTGTTTCTAAATGTTTTTATTAAAAAAAATAACAGAATATAACATTACAATATATACAGAAATTTAACAGATGTATAAAAAACATATAATACAAGAAAAAGTAACAAATATAACTATTTACAAGATGTCTACTAAAGTAAAAAGGTTGAAAAATGCATTGAGTTTATGAGATCATCTTTCAATTCTAGTTATTCAGTGTCTGTTTGTTTAACAGTTTCTTGAGTTTCATCCACGAGTTGTAAAAAGTAGTGGTTCTCGGTTGCAATGTGGAGAACAATCTCTTTTCCAATTTTTTGTGATGACTTTTTTTGCAATTAAAAGTAGACTCCAAAGAAGAGAATAATTCAAATTTTAATACATGAAGGAAATGGGGTATTGAATCAAATTAATGATTTATTTAATACAAAATTATCATCAAAGAGTGCCTGTAAAAAGGAATTACTATCTTTCCAAAATGGTTTAATTACATTACATTCATAAACCATATGTTGCCAATATGCTTTGATATTTAACTGACATGTCCAGCACCCAGCCATGTTTTTAGACATTAACTCAGCTTTATGTGGTGCAGTGAATGCTTTATGCATAAATTTCCAGGAAAACAGTCTCCATTTCAAGGATGAGGTGGTTCATTTAGAAGATGATAAAATGCTACTACATCAATATTTTGATGTAGTAATATATTTAGAAATTCTCTACATTTTGGAATTCCTTTTTTAATTGATAGTTGCACTACGTTTCTTCTTTTTTCTATTGAATATCTGCCATTTTGAATTTCAAGCCACATTTCATTATTTAGATTACATTTTTTTTAAATAAAATCTAGTGAATGAGATTTTCCTTTATCCATCAGCTGGAAATGCCAAAATATTTTTTCTTTAAAAACAGACATTGTGGTTATATTATATTTGTCTATGTCTTGAAGGATTTGATAATGTGAAATATACCTAAGATATTTTTTTTTACTTATATTTTGCCTGAAAAGCTATGTCACACAAGTGTTGAGTGCCTAGGTAGGAAAATTTCTTGAACTGATGTAATTGTTTCCTTGAGTGATTCAGGATAATCCTAAATGTAATGTTTAGATTTTGTGAAATGTAATGTGTTCCTACTTGAAGTGCACACTGAATGACAGGTTTGATGTAACTATTGCATTATTTCTTATTCTTTGTGAATACTCCTTGCTTATCTTATAGAACTGGAAGATGTTATGTGACATTCTTTTTTGAACCGTGTTATAATTTTTTTAAGAACTTAAAATGGATAAATTAATCAGACAGAATAACTGTTTGTAAAATGTCAAAGCCTAAGACCATGGTAACCATGTTGGCAATCCCTTAGATGTCAAACTTGTCAAACACGTTTAGCTACTTTACTCATTCATCACTGACTGATAGTTATAACTTCAGAGAATTGGTAAAGCAAATGGAAAGTCACTTAAAGTTTTCCATACTGCCTTACTTTTCTGCACCAAAATGGATAACATCAAAGCCTGGCTCTGTGACATGAGGGGAAGGAGCCCTAACTATGACCAAGGAGACCAGGGTTTAATTAGCAGCCAAGCCAGTGGTGAAACCAAGCAGGAAGGGAGTGAAATGAAGGGGTGTGGCCTGCTTAACTCTCGCAGGGGAGTGAGAGGGGATTCTCATGCACTTTAGTCCACACTCAGCTATGCAGTCTCCCTGGTGGAGACCAGGATACCTCCCTTCATGCTGTAGGGAAGAGGAATACTTCCTGCAGAAGTGATTGGCTCACTGTATGCCCCTCTCCTGCACCTAGCCATGTATGCACAGTTAGGTCTGGGAGAAAAGAAAAAATGCAAATCACCTCTCATGGCAGTCTACATTTTATTTATTTATTTACACTTGTTGACCAGTTTGACCCCACTCGACTAATGACTTATTTTTCAGGGGAGACCTTAGGTGGCATTCATATTGACTAGGGAAAATTTGGCAAGGTCTCTAGACATCTTCCTAACAAAAACAATAAAAAGCAGACAAGCAAAATTATGAAGCATGCAGTGCCAGAGAACTTCCCCTACTCTTTTTTAAGGAGAGGAACTGAATCACTCTTTGGAGCTGCTTGTTGGCACTGGATGGCTGCTACTGCAGTTCTGGGAATTTCAAGATGGAGAGTAGCAGGAGAACACTTACCAAAGGAAGGAAAACTATATGAAATAATTGTCACAGAGTTGGAAATCATAGGATTGGAGACACCACTGTTTCTAAATTTGATGAACCAGGCAGTTCCAAAGGAAGGAAGGGAAACATGGTGGAGTGACATGCTGGAGAGTATTACAGAAGGAAGATACTGAAAGACTGGAAACAGACGTAGCAGTTGGTGAAGGGACAACACTGGATGTATTCACAGTGGCTTCATTACAGCTACAGAGAAGGCACCCAGTGGCAAGAATAAAATGTAAACAAATATGATAGTTTGAATAGGTGTATTATTATGAACAGTATTATTTTGCCATGGGTTTGACATTAAAGACAAAAGAGCATTAATTAATTTGGGATCTGAAAATTTCTGTAAAGTGACAGTTGAGAGCTGTAATTTACTGGAAAAATGTATGGCTGAGACTGAAAAAAATACAGTAGCACCATAAAAAGAATATCTATTTCAGAGCATGAGAGTATAACTAAAAAATAAAATAAATGTGCAGTTTAGGACTTCAGATATGAATGATCATAAATTAAAAATGTTTTTTTTTCACTATGTAGTAAAGTACATGAAGTTAAAAAAAAATATGCGATGAAAGAAATGTATGGACTGGGAGTTGAGAAGTGTGGGTAACACTGAATATTAAAAACAAGAAAATTCAACATCTTTCAAATGCAGTGATTGAGAATGGTAAGAGATTATTTGTTTATTACTAGAGAAACCTAAAGCATGCCATTTCTCTGGGGATGAGATTCATTTAGTACAAGACTTTAACAAATGAAGGTGTGACCAATATGGAAAGAGGAGGCATTGAGCAAAGACTTGTAAAACAGTTTGTAGAAAATGTGCAGAATTTGGGCACTTCGGGTTTGATTGTCTCATATTAGAAAACAGTAACTTAGCTAGGGTGGGAGAAAGGGGCAGCAACAATATGTTAGGGGGTATGACTGGCACTCAGCATTTCCATCTTTTTAATCTGCTCTAACATTTAGAGAGAAAGAGTGCCACAGTGAGGATGGACGTTAGGACACAGTGCTCCTGTAGTGAATGCTAGATCAAATGGACTTTTTTATTTATTTATCTCACTTAGACAGCATGCATTGCATGGGGTGGACATTAGGACCTGGCAATGTACTACTGCTGAGGAACACCAGATTGGAGGGGCCCTTTTTTCTCTCACATTAAGAGCTGAGAGCATAAGGGTGCTATATCGGGGACCAGCCGTCTGTGCCACAACAGCCAGTTATGGCTCTGTTAGAAAAGGAATGAGCTGATAAAGAGAAAGGCCAGAACAAAGACAAACAGAAAATATTACTAAAGAAATTCTTGAAAGAGAGGGTGGTATGGGAGCATGCAGTACTAAATAAAGGTTAGAGAGGGAAGAGGTTGTTAGAGAAGAAATAATTCAATGTGAGGTTATTAATATAGAGGAAGAAAAGAGATCTACACTTTTAGAAAGTGAAAAAGAAGAAGAAATGGAGACAAGAAACAAACAAGAATAAGATAATGAAAAGTCGATATTTTGGAATTAAAATACTAACAAACATTGGAATAAGGTGATATAGGAATTTTAGTATTAAATGTGAATAGCATTTGAAATAATATAAGAGGACTGAAGTAGTGTAATTGTGTAAAAAAATAAAGACTGATTTTTTTATTGTTGTTGCTTTTGCTAGATGTCAGATGTAGAAGAAGAAGAAAAAGGAAAAGATACAGGCATTATAATATTATACAGGTGAGAGGGAATTTTGTAAGGAAAATTTATTTAAAAAAAAGAAAATGGATGGGCAAGAAGAATGGAAATTGAGAAATATCTGGGAAAAGTTTAAAATGAATATAGACAGGAAGGATTTAAATGTGTAATATTAATATGACATTATATGTGAAGTATGATAAAGCAATGTGATATTAATAAATAAGGTAAAGTACCATTTGTGGCAAAATGGGTAACATAGAAAACAGGGCATGGGCATTTGTTTTATAACAAGAAAATGAAGAAAGTGATGCATTACATGAAATAAGATGGTTGAAGAAGAAAGACTGAGGGATAAAGTGTAAACATAAAAGAAAAAGGAATGGAGAACTTTTACATCCACATGAGTTCCCACCATTGTAGATGGATGAGAACCTCACTTTAGCAACTCGTGCAAAGGATTCCACACTCTACTGCACAACACCACTTATGATGGACTGCAGTGTCAGAACTGGAACATTAGTCCAACAACCTGATGTTGGAATATAACCAATGGCCTTCTGCATGAAAGGTAAAAGTGATTTCTGTTGTTCCACTGAGACAACACAATTATGTTCCCTTCTGCTTGATCCAAACCCCAAATGGGCCAATCAGCTGTGAGACTGGCTGATGGTCAACAGAAAGCAGAGATAAAGAATGAAAAAAAGGCTAACAGCAATATGTCACCAGTTAAAATAAGAGCATTTGCCAGTTCAAGTATATTTCAGTATAACTCAACCATGTTCTTTATACAAAGAGGTCTCTAAAACTATCTTTGTGGAAAATGTTCTTTTTTCTGCTGGCCTTAATAACAAACAGTTTCATGAAGTAAAATTGTGGATGGCTGCTAACAGTGAAAACTGTAGAAATTATTGTCTACCCTATGTCATGGAGGAAATTAATTGCTATTAAACAATACACCAAAGACACAACTAACTGTTGAAACACAAACAATAGAAAACGAAACTTCCAACACGCAGTACCAAAACGGAAGAATATAGTTCCAAAAAGTAATCCAAAAGGTATTCCAAAACGAAAACACAGGTTTATTAAGCGCTTTCGGAAGGGTTAATACCCCTCCTTCCTCAGAAAAAAAAATATATACAAGCACAGAATCCGAGTTGCACTACTTTTTAAATTAATTAATATCAGGTGATCAATCTCACAAGTAGATTCAATAAGGCTACTATTACCTAGCAACCGAATACATGCTTGTTTAAACGGAATAATACTAGATAAAAAGCAAAAAGCCCTATGTTACATATAATGAAATGATATAAAAATATATATATATATATATACACAAACGTTCAATGCCTATACACAACCTTACAAGCTCAATACATAGATATAATGTAAATAAAAACTCGTATGAGCACTCCAAACATTAAGAAATTACTACACTAAATGCCTAACAACTATAAAGTGCCAATGTCTAACCAGGGTTAACTTAACTACCATTGCTTCCGTTGATCCAAAAGTTACAAAGGAAGCGTTAATGCAAAATGAATCTTTTCAACCACAAATTAAATTAACTAAATGCTAAAATCTGTTAAGCTATCTTTTTAATGCCAATTTCTTTAAAATGGATGTTATAGATATTTGTTCATTTAGTCCTGGGGAAAACTTTTTCCCCAGGACTAAATGAACAAATATCTATAACATGTATTGAGCTTTTTTTTCTGAGGAAGGAGAGGTATTAACCCTTCCGAAAGCGCTTAATAAACCTGTGTTTTCGTTTTGGAATACCTTTTGGATTACTTTTTGGAACTATATTCTTTCGTTTTGGTACTGCGTGTTGGAAGTTTAGTTTTCTATTGTTTGTGTTTCAATTGCTATTAAACAAGAAAACATTATGGCATGCAATATAATGAACATAAAGTCAACAGCTCAAAATGTGTGGTGCACAATATCATGAAAATAAATTCAACAACTAAAAATGTGGTCATTAACAATGAAATCAAAAGAAAATTATTTTTGTATGTGAGAACTTTCTTCCATGCCTCATGAGGAGTGCTATTCTCCTCAGCCATTCTGCTGTATACCATTATAGGGAAGTGATCGATGGAACATACATAGCACATACATCTATAAATAACAAAATGATTGAACTGAACTATGTAAATGCATTTGAAAGCAATGGAAAATACTACTTTTTCAGTGGTTTTCAGGAGTCACACCCCATGTACCCCAACACCCCAGTGACTTTTTATACACTAACTTCAATTTATACAATAGCAAGAAAAGTGGAAATATATAAAACAAGCAAATAAATCAATAAAATGTAGTTGTTGTTACATAAATCTGTATTTTTGAATATTCCCTTTATTGGCAGATTTAGTTTACTGTTCTAAGGAAAAATAATATCAGAATGTTTTAAAAATGTTTAATATTAAGCCATGAGAGACCTGATTCATTTATGATGTTAACAGAAAGAGCATACTACAAACATCATATAGATAGATAGATAGATAGATAGATAGATAGATAGATAGACAGATTAGCATGCCTGTGTGTGTGTGTGTGTGTGTGTGTGTGTGTGTGTGTGTGTGTGTGTGTGTGTGTGTGTGTGTGTGTGTGTGTGTCTGTGTATGTATATATATATATATATATATATATATATATATATATATATATATATATATATATATATATATATATATATATATAGATAGCTATGTGTGTGTGTGTTTACAGAATGTTAGATACACATACACACACACACACACACACACACACACACACTTAAAGTCAAACACATGCAGTTAAAAGGACATAATGTTATAACATTGGGTATAATACACAGATATCTATTTGCAGTGATAAATTAATGAACCAGCTATGTTCGAAAATAAGCAGCAGTGTTACATCACTACTTCTACTTACATACAATGGTACCTCTACACGATTACCACAGTGCAGATAATGTATTACCATATCATAAACCAAGAGTGACAAGTTTTCATTTTAACAATGCAAATGCATACTTAAAACTGTTTTATTTCAAATGATGATAAAGACAGGAGTCTGTTATGATGTAATGGCTGTAATAGATTGTTTAGGGTTTGTTATAGTTATCTTTTGATTACAAAGTGCTGGCATAATCTTGCTGTTGGTACTCTGTCATCTTTTCTCTAAATACAAGCATGGTGATTGTTTCCTCATAACTTCAGAGAGTTAGTTTCAGTCAGTTAAAACTCTTTTCATAAAGCTCTTCCCACCAGCTAAAAGACAGAAAGGGAGCCTCTATGGGGGTAAGAGTATCATCATTTTATGTCCTAAATCAGTATAGAGGGAATATAACAAATTGCTCATTGATAGGAGAATATAAAGTATTTATTTTTCAGTGGCATAAACATAATGGAGTAAAATAACATGGCTCTATCTGAAACTTGTTGATATTTTGCATTTTAAGGGTACCACACCGGTGTTCATTTCTATTGAGTAGTTAGGATGAGTTAAATGTTTTGATTGGGACTGTGTAGTCCTGATGTGGGATGAGTATATTAATGGCTAGTGGATGCCATGAACAAAGAAAATGGTTTGAAATAAGATAACAGGTATTTAATAGTTAGTTCTCCTTTGTCTGAAATTAGTTCAGAATTTATGTTAAATGACAAGTTAGAATCCATCATGAAATCCATACATTTATTATTTCTCTAATCATTTGTCAAGATTTTTTTAAACAATGTAGTGGCAGTTTAGTAACAATGAATGTTATATGGTTGTTAGACAACTAATGTAAAAGCAGTTTTTTTTTTTGTAAATGTTTTGAATGTGCAATGTAGAGGTTCATCTGCATACAGAGTTACTGGTGATGGGTAAACATTGGGATTAATATTATCTATGAATAAGCAAACAAGAATATGTCTGTACCAACCCTTGGAATGTACCCATTGAGAAAATGTTTTTATCTGAAGCTTAATTATCTGTCTGAATGATGAAGATTCTTTCAATAAGGTAGTTACAGAACCAGCTTAATTAATTTGAGTGGAAGCTTAGAAGTTTTACCTTATTTTTTAGAAGTATACAGTGCCACACTTTTGAATATTCTCTTGAGCTTGATAAATATACTTCCAGTAAGGCAATTATTTTCCACAGCAGTGGTAAGTATACTATGCCCTGTTCTGAATCAATCATGGGGATTGGCTAAAGGCCACATTGATAGATGTGATAAACATATGATTATATTTTTTTTCAAATGCTTTTGAGGTTGGATTTAGCATAGGTATGGGTCTGTATTCCTGGAGGAGGAGTGGTAGGGTATTTCTGAAATCAGGATAATTGGGCAATGAAAGAATGCTTAAAATGAGGCGGTACTATTTTTTCACTTTTGAAATGCTGAATATGTGTGTCAGAGGTTTTACTAAGGAAAATACAGCCTTAAAGAAGAAGGTTGACTAAATGCTATTCTGGTTATAGTTTGTTTTCCTGTCTATTTTCTCGGGTTGTTCTGTATTTGTTTTTGAATATAGTACCCAGAAGTAGAATGAGAAACAGAGTATAAAGGGTAAGTCCAAATAAAATCACATTAACTAGCAGATCTAGAAGACTCTGTCTTTCTCCCTCTCTGATACTCTCCCTGTAGGAGGAATAAAGACACCTTGCTGAAGTTTCCAGTAGTTTATTCAGTTAAGTAGGTAGATGGATAGATGTTTTTGTTCTACTACATTACATTCAACAGGTCAATTATTTAAAGGCAGTTACAGAAAATATTGGGAGGGTCCATGAGAGTTGATTGGAGGAAAATCTGTGAGATGGAAAAACAAGGAGCCAATCCCAAAGCTTAGAGGTTAGTCCCTTATTTGAATATTCATGACAGAACCATGAGGGTTTGCCAGCTCAGCAGCCTGTGGAACATCACTCTTAGTGAAAAGGTTTTATTTTTATTTTAATTTTTAACTTCTAACAAACAAAACATGACAACACTATGTGAGCTACAGCTATAGAACTATATTTAAGAAAGCACTTTCCCCTGAGCTTCATCAGGTCCATCTAAAAGAATGCTTTACACTTTGAAAATTGAAAATGCATGCTTTTACGAGGCTATCACCAGACTTTATTATTCTGTTTTGTAAAGTATGTAGAATGAGTGGCTGTATCTGCATCAGTGGGACTATATTTCTTGGAGCCAAGTATGAAAGCTTTATTACAGAACTTTTTCCAGTCTATCACATGTAATATGAGAGGCTGTGCCCACTTTTATGGGGCTTATTATTTCCTGACATATAATATGAAAGGCTAATATTCTCTTGTATAACAAAAAAGGTTTACAGTGCCTGCTTATAAGAGGCTCATATACATGATTAGTGTGACCAGTCCCCATTCTTCTTCCTTTTAATGAGGGAGACCCTTTTACATGCAGGGGAGGTAGTCACTTAAAGCTACACTAAGTGATTCCCATTTTTGAACAGTACATCCATCCAGAGAAATAGCATACAGTGGAAAAAAAGTCACAGTGCTCATTTTTTTACAGAACTCATGGATGTGCACAAGTAGGAGGAAAAATATAAAAGTAAGTAAAGTCCGAGACCTCAGAACCTTTTGTGTAGGCTTTCTGTGCCCAAGGAATAAAAATCTACCAAGGGATGAACTACAAAATATACAAAAACTTTCAATAAATATAGGAATCTCAGATCTTCTTTGAGCATAAGCAATTTGTGCCTGTGGTGTAAAGACTATAGCAGTGTGGAGTGGTACCCTGGAACAATAATTTTCATTGTACTACAAATTATAGAAATTTTGTTAAATGCAGGCCCAGTGGCTACAGTATCTATACCAGGTTGCTGTGGGGTAGCTGCAGTACAAGGTGGAATGCTCTTGGTCCTAGATCATGGCTTTATGGTACTCGAGTCTAGGGTCTTCACTATCAAGCTTCTTCCTGAGTCAAGTTACTGAGGGCTCTTTTATACAGATTCTTCCTCTCTCCAGGTTTCAGATGGTGAAGTCAGAGCTCTTCTGTTCAGAGTCTTCCTCTCCTTAGGTTCTAGGTGGTAAAGTTAGTGCAAAAGAGGGCTAGATAGTGTGCATAAAGTCTAGATATATTTTAATCTTTCTGTACTGATAACAGTGTGTGGAAACTTCGTTATGGTGAATTGTATAACTCTTCTAATCTTGTTTGTATAAAGTCTACAAATGTTATGGTTTCTGTACATATTACATTGTGTGCATAACTCTTTATGTGAATTGTATTAACTCTTCTAGTTACAACAACATTTCTGTTAATGTACACTATTTCTATTTACTGTGGAGCATTTCTCCCCAGGCCTCCACTGAAAACGGGCTCTTTATGGTCCATTGGACTACCCCGGTTAACAAACGGCAAATAAATAAATAGATAGCTCTGTGCTTGACTAGCTAAAGGGCTAGAAACTGGGAAGGATCAGATAGAAGGGCAATTAACCAATCTCCGAAAGAGGGAGTGGTGCCAAGGGGCCCAGGGTGGGGTTAGATGATGTAAGAGGCTGATGTAATCAGTATGGGAATGGGCTGTCAATCAAACTGGGAAGCTAGAATTTGGCCACCTTTTCTCACTCTTAGCACTAAAAGAAAAGCTCAAGTCCTAAATCAGTAGAAGAAAAACAAAATAAAAAAAAAAACACATTTCAAATAACTGAACGTTGAGTTTGTGTACATCATGAGGTAAAAACTACTTTCAGACTCATGCCAGTTACTTTTTAGATTTGAATAAATCTAAAGATCACACACAAAAAAGTAATAATAATGTGGCTTGTTTTCCATGTCACTAGTTCACCAGATAAACCATGCCAATGTAGATGTAGTGATTTACAGATGTAATTACTTTCAGATTAACAGCAGCAATTGGGGTTAACTAACAGTTTATGTCCAAATCCTGGTTTAGGTGTTTTAGATGTATGATGTATGGTTTAGTTTCCTGAGTGCAAATACAATTGCAATGGAAATGCTTGAGTTTACACCAGGGTGGTAGTGGGGGGTAGCCTGATCAGCCAGCTTAACTTAATTTTTTGCAAGGATCACATTTTTGTTTCCTTTGAGTGGACCCATAACGAGCTTGTCCAGAATGTGGAAGTGGAAATCTCCATAGCCTGGGAAATCATGGCAGTGCTTCACTAGTTGGTTTTTGAGGATCTGGAGTCTGGTGTCAGACAGGTGGTGTGCTACCCTGATTTAGAATTTGTTCACAGTTTTACATATGTAAAAACAACTGCAGCCATTACACTGTGCATGGTATATCACAAAAGCAGTGTTGCAATTACCAGAACAAGTACTGTTGATTTTTCTCCTGAGTACTGGACAAAAGAAGTAGTCCTTGTTGCTCATGTATTTGCAGTAAGTGCAAAAAGGGGGTCACAGGGTTAAGTTCCTCTGTTGTCCTCCTCTGGTCTGAATTTGCACTCTACCCAGTCTCTAATGTTCCTGGATCTCTTAAATACAAAACAAGGATGAGGTCCTAGAAGTTTTATAGTTGTTTATTGTCTGTCATCATTACCTAGTTGTCAGTCATGATCTTTCTAACTGTTTTATAATCTAATAGAAAACTGAGTACCATGTTTTTTTTTTTTCTTTTGTCCTGCTGAGGATCCCGGTGCTGGTTTCTGTTGACCCTAGGAGTCTCCCATGGGCATCCCTCAAAATGGGGTTATCTGCCTCTTTTAAAGTTCTGATGGGGTTGAGGATGGAATTTAGTAATCTGTTACCCTACCCCCTAAACAGGAAGCCTTGCTGTATGCTGATTAGATTTGTGATGAAATCTCTTAAGTTAAGGGCAGTTCTCATGCCCTTAGATTTTATAAAATTTCTTTGTGATCTGGGGATGCATGCGTTATCTCTACAGCAGCATATTAATCCTGGCTTTCTGAACAGGTTGTTGGACAGGCTTGGGGCCATGGCTGCCCTCATAGCTATTCCAATAGTCTACTTATAAAACTTGTTGTTGAACATGAAGTAGTTGCTCCTGAGGGTTAGGTCCAGTAACCTTCCTAGAACTTATTTCTCTCCTGGTAAAAAATTTCTGTCCTTTTCATATGTGTCTGTTGTAGCGTGTATACAGTAGCTGTGTGGAGGCACTGTATAAAGTAGAATGAAGAGATACTGAACTAAGATGTAGGAATTCCTTGGGAAAAATTATGGAACTGTAAAGGGAGTGGAGAGTTAATGGTTTTATAGCAAGGGTGATAGAATGCTATCAAAAATATAAAGGAATACATATTCAGAAGTGCTGAAGAGGGAAAGAGTCCATGCTTAGGTAGAGTCTGTGAATTACTTTTACCAGCATAAACAATTTCTTTAAGATCTTTGCAGAATACACTGGTTTGGAAAGCCATGTAAACTTATTTAGTTCCAATGTATGAGTGCTTAACATCTTTAATTTTCAGTTTATACATCTGCCTAAGGAGAGGAATATTAAGTGATGAAGAAGGATCTCTGGTGATCTTCCATGTAGTCTGCTCCTTATCTCTAACTTTCACAAGTTTGTATTTAATTATTTACTTATTTATTTATTTTAAGTGGATGACTTACCAAGGAGAGGAGTTATTCTCTCCAACATTACAATGTAGCTGATAAGTGTTTATGAATAATATAAATGAAAGGAGACTTGAATATGGATAATATACGTCTGTGTTTTAATATAGGTCTGACCAGTTTTGACTGTCTTGGCCTTGCAGAATTTGTGATTCTGTGGTCTCTGATATACATATATATATATATATGAGGGGTGGTTACTGAAGATATTGTGGAAGCAGATGATTTTATAGCCATTAAGAATGTTGGTTATTAAATAAGTTTCATAGGGAACATTTATTGGTGGAGGGATTTTGTCTATTGGGAGAGTAATTATTTATTTAGGTCACAGAAGATCAATGTTGAAGTCTTTGCAATTAATATTTTCCTCTGTTAGCAACTGTAGGGATATCTAGTATAGAGTTTTCAAAGAGTTTAGGACTTGGGGAGAACATAAACAACAATTATGAGCAACATATTTGTTTACTTATAAATGTTTCAGTTTAAATCCAGTTGAGGAATCTTGTTGTTGAAGGTATTTACATCTAGTAATATTGATGTTATTTGAACAAATTTCTTTACTAAAGCTACAGCCACTTCCATTTTTTTATCTGGTCTATTATTTAGGAATATGTAGAAACAATTTTACATGAAAATTGAAGGGTCTAGGCTGCCTTTTAACTAGGTTTCACTTATGCCTATTATGTATGGTCTGTGCACAGTGGTCCATGCTTCGAAACAGTCCCTTTTTATGATGCTGTAAGCATTTAGAGGGCATATTTTTGTGCCTTTGTTATAGTTTGGTGGGACTGGGTGGTTGAACTGGATACTTGGAATATTGGACTTTTTGGTAGATAAGGAACTTGTGCTGTTAGAGGGTAGCTGAATGACTGAAGGTAAGGAAGCTAGGCCTGTGTTAGGCTTGATGTTACCAGTAATACTTATTTTTAGTATTATTAGGTATAATGGGCAGCACAGTTGTACAGCGATTAGTGTTGTCACCTCACAGCAAGAGATTCCCCTGTTTGATTCTCAGCTGGGGTGCCTTCTGTGCGGAGTCTGCATGTCCTCCCTCTGTTCTTGTGGGTTTTCTTCTAGGTGCTCTGATTTCCTCCCACATTACTAAGACATGCTGCTGGTGGATTGGAGATTCTAAGTTGGCCTCAGGTGTGAGTGTGTGCGTGTGCATGCCTTCTGAAGAAGGTTGGGTACCGGACTGGCAACTCAACACCATAAAATCTCTACTGCCACTCGTTCTGCAGATGTATGTTCCATTATGGCGACCCCTAATGGGAGCAGCTGAAAGAAGAAGAAGTGTTATTAGGTATAATATAGCAATAACCCATGCCTGGGTGTGGGTAATGCTAGATTTACCCACGGTTGGTGTGGTTTGGTCACGAGGGCGAAGCACGAGTGGCCAGACAAAGACAACCGTGAATAAATCCAGCATTACCCACACCCAGAAGTGGGTTATTGCTATTATACAATGACATTATTTAAGAAAAAAAAAATTACTTTTCTTAAATAATGGCATTGTATAATGCCTCCTTGCTGCCCTTCCACAGCTGTCTGATATTCTGCAGCAGTTCTGATGTACTGTGCATGCGTATGCTTACGCAGTATATCAGAGCTGTGGGCAAAAGCAACGGAAAAAGCAAGATCTCCGTTGCTTTTTACAAACTGTTTTGCTATGTTAAAGGAGTTTAACATAGCGAGACAGCTTTAAAAAAAGCAACGGAGAATCTCTGTTACTTTTTTTAAAGCTGTCTCACTATGTTAAACCCATTTAACATAGCAAGACAGTTTTGAAAAAAGCAACGGAGAAAGCAAGATCTCCATTGCTTTTTAAAGTGTCTCGCTATGTTAAAGGAGTTTAACATAGCGAAACAGCTTTAGAAAAAGCAACAGAGCATCTCCGTTGCTTTTTTAAAGCTGTCTCGCTATGTTAAACCCATTTAACATAGCGAAACACCTTTAAAAAAAGCAACGGAGATAGGAAGATCTCCGTTACTTTTTTTAAAGCTGTCTTGCTATGTTAAACTCATTTAACATAGAGAAACAGGTTGTAAAAAGCAATGGAGATCTTGCGTTCTCCATTGCTGTAAAAAAAAAAAAAAAGAGTTATAGTAATGGAAAAAGTCCGGGCGACCGGACCTTTTTCCATTACTATAACTCTGATTTACAACGTGCATGCTGACCAATCTGTGTGCACGTTTTGGAATATTAACGGGGGTCATAGTATAATAAGTAATATCCCCATTGCCAATTCTTGTACTCAGTTAAGGTGTACGTTTAGTAGTTTCATTATAATATAATATTATTATCTAACAAGTGGGAGATGGATACCTTGTACATGAAGTAGAAGGTTGAGAAGCTTCAGTTCTAACTGTTTGTGATTAAGGTTTGTAGTTTTGGTAGGTTGGGAAGATATAACAGTTGTACACCAAAGGGCAATTCGATTTGAGGAACGAGTATGTAGAAGATGTCTAACTACTGCAGGGAACGAGTATGTAGATGTTTAACTACTGCAGGGTACCAGTATGTAGAAGATGTCTAACTACTGCAGGGAACGAGTATGTAGATGTCTAACTACTGCAGGGAACGAGTATGTAGAAGATGTCTAACTACTGCAGGGAACGAGTATGTAGAAGATGTCTAACTACTGCAGGGAACAAGTATGTAGATGTCTAATTACTGCAGGGAACGAGTATGTAGACGATGTCTAACTACTGCAGAGAACGAGTATGTAGACGATGTCTAACTACTGCAGGGAACGAGTTTGTAGAAGATGTCTAACTACTGCAGGGAACGAGTATGCAGACGATGTCTAACTACTGCAGGGAACGAGTATGTAGACAATGTCTAACTACTGCAGGGAAATAGGTTTGCTAACTACAGCTGAAGCTTTTTATAGCATTTTACTCTTGGATATGATGAAATATCAGAGAAAGTAGGTATTTATTAATTGCAATGAACACTTTGGAAGTTGGATGCTTGGAGAAACAGATACGGTTTGGAAAATAATTCTACTTTGTTAATAGTTTAGGAACTATCCTCAGCACTCTTAATAGATATCCACTTTGGAAACCCTTACAATATAGGAGGAGCTAATATTAAATGTGAAAAAATATGTAAGAATAGAGATCAAACATAATAAAGAAAATAGATGGACAGAAAGTGGAAAAAGTCAACTCCTTCCTGTGCTTAGGATTGACATTCTTGAAAATAGATACTGAAATTATAAAAAGAAATGTGTTTATACAAAAAATGAGAAAGCAGCTTTTGATTTGTGGAGAATAGATGCAAACTTAGGAAGTATAACAAACACTTCTTTGTCCTAAACAGAGATACCTTACTAAAATGATGCAAGGCATAAACAAATTGTCCTGCATACAAGACATCCTCCAACCCATTACAGATGGATTTTATTGCACATCAGCAAATCAAGTTTTATCAGAAATACTCAGTCTAGGGTTCTAAATATCTTCTGCAACATCAACAGAATGGTTTGGAGGAACAGGCATATCTCATAGGGGATGCTGCTGTTGTCCATATTCAAGCTAAACTTAGCTCTATGGATGAGAAACAGAAAATTTACAGAAGGGCTGCTCCCTGGGCTACTAATGGACAAGAGGCAGTTCCTAAATGCTTTATCCCATGCATGGTCCCCTCAAATTATCTATGGTATGATCCCAGTTATTTTCACTAGGGGCAATATATAATTATCAAGCATGTGCTGGGAAAGGCCAATCTATAACCAAATGAGGTTATTTTGAGCACAAAAAAGGAAATTGGCTAGGTGTAGGCTACGAAAATAAAATTGCCAAAGATTCCAAAGACAACAACAAGGCATTCTATAACTATGTCAATAATCTAAATGGCAATGCTCAGATCTGCTCTGAGCTAAAACAGAATGGCATTAAATATACTGATCCCAAGGATATTGCCAATATCCTGGCAGATCGATTCAGTGCCAACTTCACCCCCCTCTCACCCCCTAAATGGCCCCTCTCAATATCGGAAGGTTGCCAAATTCTGGTAATAACGGCCACACAGGTAAAAAACGCACTCTCCAAAGCTAAGAATACAGCATCTATGGGACCAGATGACATCCCGGGCTGTGTACTACATGAACTACAATATGAACTGGCACCTCACCTAAGTGTCATGTTTAATCATAGCCTCACCTCAGATTTCGTGCCCACTGAGTGGCGCACAGCTACAGTTATCCCACTCCACAAGGGGGGATCCACCTTGGATCCCGTAAACTGCCGTCTCATCAGTCTGACAAGCCTTATCTGCAAGGCCATGGAGTGTATTATCATGGAACTTATAAACAAAGACATTGGCAACCTTCAAACACTGGACCCCACCCAGTTTGGGTTCGTGAAGGGCCGATCTTGTCTCCTGAACTTGATTGACTTCTTCAAATCAGTCTCCAGAGCCATGGACAAGGGTAAGGTGGCCCACACAGCCTATCTAGACCTTACCAAGGCCTTTGACACCATCCCCCACTCTGGAATCATAGATAAACTTACTAAGCTGGGCATTAATCCCTACGTCACCCAATGGGTTGCTAACTGGTTTACTGATAGAACCCACACTGTAAAAGTAGCCGACTCCAAATCCAGCTCCAGACAAGTGACAAGTGGAGTACCTCAGGGTTCAGTCCTCAGACCGCTCTTGTTTGGCATCTACTTCTCTGAAGTACAGGCCAACACTAAGGGACTCTGGATAACAAAGTTTGCAGATGACTGCAAACTGGGAGCCATTATTGAATCCCCAAATGATGTGGATACTCTACAAAAGGGCCTTACAGAAACAGATGCTTGGTGCCAGAGCCATGGGCTCAAGCTCAATGCCAAGAAATGTATAGTTATCCCCTTTGGGAAAAAACATGTATCCGTGAATTACCATATAGGTGGCAGTGCACTAAACACCAAAAGTTTGATAAGAGACTTAGGGACACAGGTGGACAGCGGTCTCACCTTCGATAACCACATCGCCACAACAGTCAGGAAATCCTTCTATGTGGCACATCTCATCACTAAGGGCTTTTCATCCAGAAAAAAGGAGGTCATTGTCCCACTGTACTCATCCCTCATTAGACCCATTATAGAATACAATGCCCCGTTTGGTATGTACCTCTCAAAACATCTGCAACAACTGGAAAGGCCACAGAAATACCTCACTAAAAGAATCACAGGCCTAAAGCAGATGCCCTACGCTGACCTCCTTAAAAAACTCCAGCTATACTCTGTCGCATATCGTCTACTCAGAGGCGATCTTTGCTTAACATACAAGGCCATGTCAAACCCAGAGCTGTTGGACATGCTACACTTAAAGAAATCCCCATCCCTCAGAGCCACACGCTCCAGGGAACTAAACCTTGTCATTACAATAAACAAAACATGCTAGAGGGATAGGTTCCTGACCCAGAGACTCCCCAGACTCTGGAATAGATTGCCCATACATGTCAAGCAGAGTGCCTCTTTGGTCCTCTTCAAAAGGAACCTTGACGATTGGATGGGAGAAAGGAAATTCACCCCGGGGATCACGTCAGTCGCCCTGCTAGACAGGGGTCCAGGGAAGTAAATAGTGTGGGAAGAAATAGCCAGGGAATTGTTATAGCTAGGCTTGTAGAGGCCCTAGGGCTGATAGCCTAGTACCAACCTATGAACCTATGTAAAATGGCCCACAATTGCAACTAGCCTAGTACTCACCTATGAATCTATGGTTAAACCTATAAAGAGAATAACCATCCATTATTGTATTAGGGATTAGAATTCCAGGTTGGATACAGTTTGGAAAGTAGCTTGTCCCATGTTCACAAAACACTCAGAAGAACAACAAGGGCCAGATTCATGTACACCTACACTAAGTGTACACCCTTCTGAGTGAATAGGTAACACAAGCATAACTCCCACCTTCTTTCTTCTAATTTTATTTTTCCTACTGATTTTCTTGCAGCCTTAAATAATGAGGGGGATTCACAAAGGTTATTGTAAAGTGTAGACTGTGTACACCTAGTATAACCTTTCTGAGTGAATAGACAGTATAACAATATGGTACAGATGTTCTTGAATACAGATCATGTACACTTACTGTAGGCATTCATGAATCTGACCCTAAGGCTTCTTCTGTCTTTTCTGTCTGTTTATTTAAGGAAAGGAGTCAAATTGATTCATGAAAGAGCTATAGACTCTGTCCAAATATATGGATTTGGATAACAGTTAAGGATAAAAAAAAACAGTTGTGTACTATCAATAAACACTGTTAGAAGCTAATACAAAATGCTAAAACAGTAAAACGTAAACTATAAAAACAAATGATATGCCAAATACAAGTAAAAAGAAAGTAATAGAGCTAACATAATTCATTTAAGAAATTAGCTTCCTTAAAAAGCAACAGATAAATTAATTGCCATATATGAGAACGGACAAATAAGAACATGGAATTTTAATTAATGGATGCAACAGCCTACAGAGAAATTAAAAATGTACTTTAAAGCATTAGTATTGATAAAAGTTAATTTGTCACTACTAAAATTTAACACGAGACTTCACAGAGATTTGTCATGTCACAAAGACTGTAATTTGTTTAAACTGACCTACATAACATATGCTTTGTCCTCCATCATCTCTTCTTTCTACAATTAAAAAAGCAACATAAGCACTAACACCATGCATTGAAGGGTGCAGGATAGTCATCAAGACAATCTTTTTTCTTCTTCTAAGGTGATCTAACAAGATAGGTACTTTTTTTCCCATTAACAACTATCTTTTAAAATATCAAATGTAGACTGAAAGCAAACCTTGACTTGGCAACGTATCAAATTTTTCCACTCAAGATTCAAAGCAACACAAAAGAAAGTCAAGCTTAAGTTGAAGGCAGTATTTTCCTAAGGTGGTCAGTCAAATACATATTGAAAAGGGGCAGTTCATGCATAATTTCAATTGTTATGAAAATCCAGCAAACTCACTAGGATCAGTTAGAAACCTTCTATGTTTAAGGTACTTCAATGAAACCAAGCTGGGCAAGGTACTAAACAAATAATGTCTGACTACAGAACATACATAGAAAATTACAAAGAAGAAGTAGCAGTAACCAATGCATACTTGGTTGATAGTATTAGCCTCCCATCCCATCTGAGCTCAGATTTTGTACGCCATAAAGTTTCTTATTTAATAGCCACAAACTTCCTCCATGATAGTCACTCCAGGAGGTATACTATATGGGCTATATATCTGCCCATTACTTGCTGAACTGCAGCCTCCACCACCATCACTACCTGCTCCCACTGTAACTGGGTCACCTTAGGAAACAGAAATGGAGCAACCAGCAGTGGGAAGCCAGAACCCATATCACCATGGCACCAAGGTCTTGCAGAAACTCAAAATGCTTATATAGGCATAGCAGCAGCACTACCCCAGCCTTACATGGAAGATCCACAATGTACCAGACATAATCCCAGAATGAGCTTGCCAATTACTTATCTATAGCAAGAACAGTGTCAAACCTACAACAGCATAAAACAGAAAATATAAGTTCATAGGCAGTTACTAGGCTATCAGCCAACGAGCCGTTTCAAACCTACACAAGCTGGTGATAATGGAGAACACTGAACCACACTAGTGTTTTTGCGTAGTTCTCAGAACATTATGGCAGTTGTGTAACATCTAGGAGCTTCTGCATATCATCTAGACCACAGCTCTCAACTTCTTTGCTCAATAAAGAGGAGCAAAGCTAAAAATAATGGTAATGACACCTTTTTACAACTCACTTTAAATATCAGAGTAGAGTTTCTGGTTGTGTGATGTCAGTGTTGACAATGGCAGAGCTTAGTACACGTCACCAGTCTGTACTCATCCCTTGGTCCAGCTTAATGGCTTAGCACTATTCATAAAATTCCCTGCTAGAATAGATAAGCTGGCTAAAAAAGAATCGCACAAGATACTTTCTTCGGCACCTAATAAAATGCTGCACATGTGTATTGGACAGTGCCTCACCAATCAAATCCCTTTTTAATTGCTGGGCACACCTGAAAGTAAACGAAAAAAAATCTAGCTGCTTGTTTAATAGAAAAATCATAAAAAATTCACTCAGTTTATTTTTGCAGTTACACTCAGGCAGATGCAGTGACTAGAAATGTCTACCCAAGTGCAATGACCAGAAATGTATACCTAGGTGCAGTGACCAGAATGTCTACCCAGGTGGGCTGTTCAGAAATGTATACCCTCAGTGCAATTATTTAATTATTTCATGACATTTTTCTCTGCACACTCACAAACTCAACTCTGTGGCTCCCATTAGGTTTAGAAGATCAAAAATAAAAATTTCTTAAAAAATAAAATAATAATAATAATAAATAATATGCTTCAAAAATGAGTGTTTGGAACAAAAATACTATCAGGACAGATCAGCTTAACATTTTCAAAAGTTCAGAAACTATGAAATAATGTTAAACCTCCAGTAAATTAAAAAAAAAAAGCTTTTGTTTCCCAAGCAGGCTGTCAGTTGAAAAATTCAAAAATTGTTTTGACATAGTATTTCACATCTATTCAGTTCCACCAGTATAGTTCCAACAAGCCATTCACCTCTATTCCTCTCATTAAAATTGCAAATCAATCTTGCCACTTCTTTATTAATGCCACAATCATCATCTCTTGTGAAATAGATATATCACCTATGTAGAAAAAATATCCTCCGTGTTCATGTGGGCATTAATCAAGATGCTTAATTCTTATGCGCTTGTAACAGACATGCTGCCCCAAGAGTACGCCAAGTTCAGTGCAGATGTGAGAGGTTTTCCAGTTAGTATTCATATTTATTACCCAGCACAGCAAATGCTGATACAGCCATCTGGAAAATGTCAGTCTCTCGAATTATCAACTCTCCAGGATATTAGGACAATGTATCCTTTCACAACTTCTGAAGTATCTGTCAGATAAAGAAAATGTTTCTGGCACTCAGCATGGATTGTGATCTAAACACAATGCTCAGATTGCTCTATTAACTTTTACCCAAGTCCTCTAGTGAATGGGAAACCTACTCTACCTGCTAATTTGGCCTATTCACTCCCTCATAAAGAAAGTCTAAAGGGGTGAAAACAGGAGATTTGAGATGGGGTACTAAGGCAGATGTAGGCTCAAGAGTGCCATTCTATGAGGGAGATAACCCCCAATTTGGAGAGCAGAATCTAGAGCAAAAAAGAGACAGAAAACATAGAACTGTGAACATAGAAGTACTGAATATGAAAGAAATTAAAACAACATTCTGGCAGAAAAATTATTGTAGTAAATCAATAATAATCCAAAAAACAACCATCAACATAGCTAAGACATGTTTAACACAACTTTTAATATAAACCCTTAAGTACTTGTATCCCACAGTTATAGGAGACTTCATCAGAATACAAATAAAATGACAATTTCAACATTTAAAAGCTACTACAGGAAAATTTGACATATTCCTTCTACATGAAATTATGTTACAAACTTAAATGTAAACATTTAAAAAAAAAGCTTCTTTTCAACACCTTAAGTTAATGTAAACAACTAAATAACCAATTTAATCCATTTATCTAATTTTGATAGCACACAGTTTTCAAATAGAATTTTATAAACACATTCAAGCCAGGTGGAACTGATGCATTTAACCTTATCTGCCATACCCATTCCTTTAACTCCAAACTATTCTTCCTAGCTGCCATCCATCCTTTCCCATGGAACATGTTCCATCACAAAAAAATAAAGACTTGTTGAAAAAGGCACAGCACAAGCCTTACTTTGCCAAGGCAGTATTTATTTTCTTATTACAGATGGTACTGTTGTAATCATAATTTTTAAAAAATTGTATTTCTGTTTTATCAATATAAAATGGGTAGAGGATGCACAGCCCCCCCTCCCCAAGTATGTTCCAGAAGCTATCACTTGGGTCATGGAGTGGCACTTGGGTCAAGGAGTGACTTTTGGGTCATCAAGTGGCAAAGTAATTTTAACACTGAAGCCAGGATAGCTATACAAGCTGGAGACCAACAGAGATAAAGAGAGGGGCAAATATGTAAATCTTTGGATTTATATTTACTTTATATATATATATATATATATATATATATATATATATATATGTATAATTACATATATAATCTATATGTGTGTGTGTGTGTGTGTGTGTGTGTGCGCAAACAGAAAAGGAACAAGATGTGTTGAACAAACGTCTCACCAGGTATAACGGATAATAAAAACCAACCAAAACCAATGAGATGAATCAAACCCAGGGTATATTCATAAAAACAAGACTTCTTTATTTTAAGTTCCAGACATAAGCGCTTTTGCAGTCAAACTGGCTGCTTCTTCAGATGTACAAAACATTACTAAAGCAAGCCATTTATATAAAACCACCAATCAAGAATTCAATCGAGAAGCTGAATACATTTAAAGAGACATCAAACAATACATACAGCACAAAAGCATTCACTACTTGTAGAACATAAAGCTCTATCTCAAAAGTGGAAGTGCTTTCAATAAGGGTTTAATTGGAACTTTGCCATTTGGCCCTGAACCAAAATCTACCCTCAGCCTAACGGTCCACTTACTTTCTAATTGCTCAGTACATTACGTATATCCCCACCTCTTAGCCTAACATCAGTTTTACCTATGACCAAAAAAAGTTAAATTTATGTAATATTGAAGTCTCCATCACATGTTTAGATAAAGCATTGCTTGCTATCCTAATATTGATGCTATATAGGTATTCTCATATATGTTCTTTTAAGAATGTATCAGTTTTACCTACATAGAATTTATGGCACACAACACAATGGGCCAAGTATGCTATGTGTTTACTATCACAGGAGGCATCTATATTAAAAGTATACCATCTCTTCTGGTCTGGGTGCCAAAAGTCCCCAGAACTATCTCTATAGGTGCAATAATTACAACTATAACAAGGCCTTGTAATTCCTTTTCCATTACTATTATTGAAATTACTTCCAGTGAGATTTTTAGCATAGCATAGTATCTGCATGAGAGATTTTTTTATTTTTATACACAAAATTGGCAGCATCACCTATTATCTTCTTAAGGTCTGAATTAGTAGTCATAATAGACCAATATTTCTCAATTATGCTAGTAATGCCACCTGTATCCTTAGAAAAAGATGCTGGAACCCTACATCTCATATTACTATTTTTCTTATATCTGTTTATAGGTGGATTTGCAGAAAAGTATGGTCTACCTTCCCTCTGTTCTATTCTTAACAATCCGATTTAGTGTATTGTATACCATATGTTTATTATACCCCCTAGCCATAAACGTCTCTCCCAAATCTTTTATTTCCAGTAAAAAAAAAAAAAAATTCTCATCGCTGGCATTAACTCTAGATACTCTCAAATCCTGACCTTCAATAATATTTTTAAAAATGTGGTGCGGGTGCATGCTACTTCAATGTAACAGGCTGCTCCTATAACATGGCTTTCTCTATAACAGGGTGTCCAACTTCCCATTATGTTAAACCCTAATAAAAACATTGAGAAAACTAATTTCTCTCTCTGAATAACTAACACAAAACATTAAAAAACTAGCGCTATTATTAATATAACTAAGTCTTATAGTTCTTGTCTAGTCCCCCTCCAAATCATGAAGAGGTCATCCACAAACCTTCTATAAAGTATAACATGATTACTGAAGCCACCTTTAAAAATATACTTCAGCTCCCAAATCAACGGATTCACTTTAGAAGCTTGAAATACTGAAATGTTGAAATTCAGTGTTTCGAGCCCATAAAGTGGAATCCTGAAAAGAGCAAAAGCCCAGAAGTGCGAAATTCAAAACCTTGAATACCGGAGGTTTTGAATTTTGCTCTTCTGAGGTTCCGCTGTGGTTACAGATTCAGGTAAGTGTGTGTGTGTGTTAAGGTTTTTGGGTAGGGGCTGTGGTGTGTGTTAGTGTGTTTTGTTGCTGTAATGTGTGCATGCGAGCAGAATGTAGATTGTATGGTGGTGTTGTGTGTGCGTTTGTGTATAATGCAACCTCGGAGTTAGAATATTTAAGTAGGGGGGTGGGGGGTGCAGGGGGGTTTGCCCTCCTGCTTTTATGTAGTAGAGAGTTTGTGTTTGTTTGTGGGGGAGGATGGTGTGTGTGTGTGTGTGTGTGTGTGTGTGTGTGTGTGTGTGTGTGTGTGTGTGTGCGCGCAGTAGTAGCGTGAAATTCAAAATCTCCGGTGTGCGAGATTTTGAATTTCGTGCTTCTGAGTTTTCTATGTTTTAAAGATTTGACTGTATAGCTTTGAAATACTGAATTTCAACATTTCAGTATTTCAAGGATATAAAGTGAATCCAAATCAACATAATAAGATTGGTATAGCTATATGCACATGATGTGCCCATAACTATACCATCTTTCTGCAAATTAATTAATTAAGAAATATTGGTCTATTCTGACTATTAATTCAGACCTTAAGAATATAATAGGTGATGCTCCCAATTTTGTGTATAAAAATAAAAAAATCTCTCAAGCAGATGCTATGCTATGCTAAAAATCTCACTGGAAGTAATTTCAATAATAGTAATGGAAAAGGAATTACAAGGCCTTGTTATAGTTGTAATTATTGTACCTATAGAGATAGTTCTGGGGCCTTTTGGCACCAAGAGTAGAAGAGATGGTATACTTTTAATATAGATGCCTCCTGTGACAGTAAACACATAGCATACTTGGCCCATTGTACTGTGTGCCATAAATTCTATGTAGGTAAAACTGATAAATTCTTAAAAGAACGTATATGAAAACACCTATATAGCATCAATAATAGGATAGCAAGCAATACTTTATCTGAACATGTGATGGAGACTTCAATATTACATAAATTTAACTTTTTTTGGTCATAGGTAAAACTGATGTTAGTCTAAGAGGTGGGGATATACGTAATGTACTGAGCAATTAGAAAGTAAGTGGACCATTAGGCTGAGGGCAGATTTTGGTTCAGGGCTGAATGACAAAGTTCCAATTAAACCCTTATTGAAAGCATGTCTACTTTTGAGATAGAGCTTTATGTTCTACAAGTAGATCATCTTTTTTTGCTGTATGTATTGTTTGCTGTCTCTTTAAATATATTCAGCTTCTCAACTGAATTCTTGATTGGTGGTTTTATATCAATGGCTTGTTTTAGTAATGTTTTATACATCTGAAAAAGCAGCCAGTTTGACTGTGAAAGCGCTTATGTCTGGAACTTACAATAAAGAAGTCTTGCTTTTATGAATATAGCCCGAGTTTGACTCATCTCATTGGATTTGGCTGGTTTTTAATATATATATATATATATATATATATATATGTATATATATATATATATGTATATATATATATCTATATATATATATATATATATATATATATATATGTATGCATATATATATATATATGTATATGTATATATATATATATATATATATATATATATATATGTATGCATATATATATATATGTGTGTGTGTGTGTGTGTGTGTGTGTGTGAGAGTGTGTGTGTGTGTGTGTGTGTGTGTGCGTGTGTGTGTGTGCGTGTGTGTGTAAATAGATAGATACATAGATAGATAAATAAATATGTATTTACTTGGTTGTAGTTGAAAAAAAAATGTTGATATGCTAGTGGTTATTATACTGAAATAATTCTGTACAAGACTATGAACAAGTAAGTTCCTCCACTATTAATCCTCCATCTCCTTACCAGCTTTTCAGCTGAGAGGCATACAATAATTCTTAGTTCTTAAAATAAAATAAAAAAAAAATAAAATATGGTCCTCTGTCTCTGAATAATTTGCAATGAGTTCTACATTATGATGACAGGTGAATGTAACTGACTGGATCTCATGGATCACAAAGATTGCCCTTTTTTGTTCTTTTCCTGAACCTGCTGCTTCTTAATGTATGGACCAGAGAATCAGGTCACAGAAAACTAGCTCATGACCATGACAGATAGTTGTAACTGGGCACAGCTGGGAGTAACTAACCACAAAATCCCTTGGGGCAGAGTGTAATGACTCACAAGTTTTTGTTTAGTGGCTACCACTCTCACACACACACACACACACACACACACACACACACACACACACACACACACACACATACACGCACGCACACACACACACACACACACACACACACACACACACACACACACACACACACACACACACACACACACACACATGTGCACACATCAGAGACCTGATTTTAAAAAATGGTTTACAAATGCTGTGCTACAGGGCAAGGCAGGAACCCTTGCCTTAGCACTGCATCCCAAGATATTCAGTTTATTAAGTACATTTCTACATACAGATCACACTTAAGAAATACATTGTATAGCTTTAGCTTTCTTTTGTAGCAGTAACAAAAATGAGCACTTTTGCCATTAGTATTAACTTAAAAAAAAACAGATGTCTGTCTGTTGAGCAGGTCAGTGAGCTCCTGCAGCAAAAGTCTGTTAACATACCCATTGGCTAAATTAATGCATGCCAAATTAATTAAATGAATTATTCCAAAGAGCTCTGTGTTGTGCTGTTTTCCTGAATCATACAGTCTATCTGAACCACAGTGTAAGAATGTGGTGAAAACCTTTCCTTTGTTGTTCTCCTAATTTGAATCCAGATCCTGATCTTGTTGTATTTCCCAAGCTAAACTTATTATCATCATCAATCTATTTCTCCCTTAATTCCTGTACTCATATATATAACTCAGTTCCAGACTAAGTGTAACCTGAATGGTTTTCAAACCACGGGTCCCCACTTCCTCATTTAAGACCATTTGAAGTGCTATCATTATAACCCACCATTGTCTATATCCAGAAATTGCAGCCACTTACTTGACTATTTACAGCTCGAATGTCCATTAGCATTACAAAAATTATCACAATAAAGTATTCCAATTTTCTTTACATGAATGTACACTAGCCTTGCAAACCTTACATTAATGATTTTTTAGCTTGATCATGACAGTAGGATAATGTATTCTAATCGTCAGACAGCCCCTGTACCCAACAATTATAGCCCCATTGTTGACTGCATATACCTCAAATAGGTTCTTCTTCTTTTGGCTGCTCCCTTTAGGGGTCGCCACAGCGGATTATCTGTTTCCATTTCATACCTCAAATAGCTGCTTGTAGTAAAATAAATAAATAAATATGTACACAATGATGTTTTTCAAACTTGTTTAAAAAAACACAGTAGTCCAAGTATTCTAACTTATTGCATATATCTGCACGCTAGCCCTGTAAAGACAAAGTGCTTAAACTGAATAAAAGAGAACAAGGTAAGTTAATATCATCCCCAGTTAGACCTTACCCCTACCCACAACTTTGCTGTGTACAACTCATCTGAAAAAATAATAGATTTTCTACTCTTAGTACAAGAATCAGGGACAGAGCCAAAAATTGATGAGGAATATAAAGGCCTCGTATAAGGAGCAGATTCTAGATATTACTCTTAGATACATAGAAAGTTGCTAGAATAACAGTTGTTGCATTTATATGTATTTTCTGAAAGATTATTAGAAACAAAACTTTTTATCATATTTATTGACTGAAAACACAATAATTTGCCAAAGAAACACAAATTTTATGAGGAGTAAACCAAAGATATGAGGAAAAATCAAGGTCATTTTGGAAAATCAGAAAACATTGGGAGCTATATAATTTCATCTTTGTTGTATATAAACAGTAATCCCAAGTGTCCTAACTTATTTCACACAAATGCACATTTGCCCTGTGATGCCAGAGGGTTAATTGAACAAATGACAAACAATTTCCCCCTACCCAGCACTTGTAACCAATTAATCTCATCTGACTGTAATAAAAATAAGTCCTCTAAACCAATTAGCACAAGAATAATCATAGGCACAGCAAAAAACAATGAGAGCCAAAGGCACAAAACCAAAGCAAGATTTTTAAATATTGGGTTCACATACTTAGAAAGTTCCTAGAATACAAAGACTGGCATTAGCATGCATTTTCTGAAGGATATGAACTCTGAAAGCTCAAATATCTGTCATTATTTAGTGACTGCAATTCTTACTGAGTTGTGAGAAAACCATACATTTTATGAACTACCCCAATCACTCTATCATTATTATTATTATTATTATTATCATCATCATCGTCATCAATCTTTATTATCATCTACCACTGGTATACCTGCTGCAGCCTGGCCAAGGAATTTAGCACATCTATACACTGTCCTCTCTGGTCAGAAATGCCCACATTCACTTCTGTTATAGATGAAAACAGAGAATCAGATAATTCTTAGTTAGCACAGGGACAGGAATAGAAATGGTCCAGTGGAGGATGGTTGTAAGAACAAAATAAAATGTGTGTGTGTGTGTGTGTGTGTGTGTGTGTGTGTGTGTGTGTGTGTGTGTGTGTGTGTGTGTGTGTGTGATATTATATAACAAAATATAGCATATATGTAATGTAATGCAATGCAATACAACAAAATCTAAAACAATGTATAATATAATGCAATATAATATAAACATTCAGTGTACATCTGCACACTGAATGTTTACTTGGAAGTGTAAACCTTGCTGGAGATGATTGTCACTGCTGAAGTGACACCCCGACCCAATGTGCAAAAATGGGAAAAGGGGTTGAAGATGGCTAGATGGGTGGACTCAGTGTGCATGTGCACACACACACACACACACACACACACACACACACACACACACACACACACACACACGCACACGCACACACACAAATACACAAACAGACACACACAAAATTATGTACCACACACTAGCAGTCTACCCTTGTATTTTTGGGTCATTTATCATTCTGTTTTTCTCAGCAAAACAGCAACAGCAGTTCTAGACAACAGTATAATAGGTGATAACATATTCAGCCCATGTTCAAAGTCATCAGAATGTTGCTTTTTGAGGAATATAATCCACAAGATCAATAATTACACATAAGCAATGATTGTTTTTACTTTATTTTTATAGCTAAAGCACTAACACAGCTCTTTGTTGTAGTTTATACATGTGGCTGATTTGAAACTCTGCACAACCATGTGGTTTGCCTTCTATTTAACTTTGTCCCAGGAATGTTGTGGCTAGCATACAAAAAATAAATATGTTTTATATTACACAGTACTTTTACAGTCTTTCTTTGAAAAACAGCAGGGTTATAAAGCATACATCCCAGGATCACTATGCATAAGCCAAAATATCTGTGGAAGGCTGCTAAAAAGACTTCATTCTTTAAGTTAATTTTTACTTTTGAATGTACATTGACTGGATTTAAGTTTTCTGCAATGCCAATGTCTCAAACCCCACTTTAATAACCCTTTTTAGTCATGAGACTGGAAACTTTTAGCTGATGAAGCACTTATACCAGAATGTCCAGGTAGGAGAAATTATAATTTAAAGGTAGAGGAACACATAGCAACCAGATGGGAAAAAAGACAACAGAGGTAGAATAACTTTAATTTAGCTTCCCAAAAGAAGATGAAATTAAGTTTTCTTTCAGGTTCTTTGAAGTTTTTTCCCTGAACTTAATCTCTATACCAGTTTACTTCCAACTTACAATAATATGATGAATTTCATTACACATATAACCAACTTCAACCCTGGAATGTGTATGTGCAAGCAAGCAGTTTCCACCCAAATGTATTTGTCTCTCAGTGGCTAGCTACAGTGGCCAAAAGCATAGCTAAAGTTTGCTTACTAATAATTCCAGATTTAGTAAACCACAGATCAAAATAAATTGAATCTGTTGTCAAGGTGATAAAAATCACATACTGCACTCCCACAGCTTTGCATCTGCCCCTAAAAAAAAATCTAGTTTTGAATATTTCTACTAGAATGGCATTTAACCCTTAGCAAGCCAAACATGTATTACCAAATTATCAAGCAGTCTTTAAAGTGATATCCCCCACTGATCTGTATATAGTAGATGCAAATTACATATAATACTGCCAAGCAAAGTTATTATGTTCTAAGTATTTACTATACCCATTACAGCGTCTAGAACTCTGTGATATGAAGGTTCATCTGCTATAGATATCATCATTCCCCATTATTAGTTTTGATCATATGACACTGTGGTCTTGGCTGTTTTCCAGCTGGCATAAAGGGAAGAAAAATGTAGAAATCTAGAAGGTAATGGCTTTTCCTGCATTCATCAGCCTGCTTGTCCATTGCTATTATTTGGAGAGTTGCGAAAAAATAAGTGCAGTAATGTATCTGAGGCACTGATTACTAAAACACAGATCTTTGAAAGAGATTCAGTTTGAGAATCTGCCTTTAAGTACCCTCTTGAGATCTGAACCCATGACTCCTTTGCAGGTGTGCATAGTTGCTGGTCTTTAGATGGTGCTGAA
Organism: Protopterus annectens; assembly: GCF_019279795.1. Classification (NCBI taxonomy): domain Eukaryota; kingdom Metazoa; phylum Chordata; order Ceratodontiformes; family Protopteridae; genus Protopterus; species Protopterus annectens. The sequence continues at coordinate 775,075,498 of NC_056737.1, read as the reverse complement.
CTAGGCCTGGCCAGTGCTGAATCCTTACTTCAAAAAGACTGAGACTTTCAAGATTGAATAGTCTCCATGTCAAAAGGGGATAAGAGCTGATGCAATCTCTTGATGGAAAGTTTATAATTCACAACCTTTGCTAAACATTTTGGTATCCTTCCAAACATACTCAAGGCATATACAACCATGCTGGAATGCTGACACACGCTGCACGCCACTATTCCTAATTACATAAATGTAGAAACAGAAACCTTGATGGCTGCATCAGAGGTCATAAGGCATACGGTGATTACAAACATATGGCTGTCACAAACTAAGAAGATTTAAAAAGAAAATAATTTTGTCCAGCTTTCTTTCTTTAATGTACTTGTAGGGGAAAGCTAGAGGAAATTGTTTATTTTCCATGTAGTGGGAATGGCATCAAGGAAAAAAAGTGCCAGTGTTTGAGAATGATGTGTAAGTCTGTGATAGCATAACACAAACACTGTGCAGCAAAGGTCTGCAGCAAGACAACTGATGGCCATATCAATGGTAGTAGTGTATTATAGTACAAAAATGTGTAATGCAAACGTGTGGCTTAGACAGTAAAACAGTAGCCCAGCTGGTAGGTTTTAGTGACTTATGAACATTAAATCATTTGGAACTGCTTTTCATTTATTCAAGTGCTAACAGTAATTAAAAATCTATGCCTTACAAATCAGAGATACTACAACGGTCAAATATGGTTCAAGAGTGAGTCAATTTTTAGTAATAATGAGACATTTGCTGCTCTGGTGACATAGACGTATAAGGCCCTGACTACGTCCCAAACAACCTGGGTTCAAATAGCAGTTGGGTGATTGATGAAGATACAGGGAGAAATGGGTGTTACCATCCCAGGTGGGGAGGGGCAGTCATATGGGTATTTTCTGTGATGACACCTGATGAAGGCTGGGAAAATTGCAATTGGAAGGCATGGTCCAAAATGATACACATCAATTCTGCATGTCCACCCATTGGATATATTACAAAGATTATTAGAGAGAGGGGTAATGGGGTAGGTTGTAAAAGGGCCCCACCACCCACCCCAATGGATGTAGTCAGCCACAATCCCAGGATGCCTTTGAGTTCTGAACTGACCGCAGCCTTTTTGGAGAAAGTCCTAAGGTTAGGAGATGGCTGGTAGGCCTAATGATGTATATGAGGCACTGGGTAGAGTGGCAATGAATGAAGGAGAGGGAAGAAAAAACTCTCAAAAATAATGAGCCATCATCCAGCTGCAGTCAAACAAATCACATCCACCTGCATCACTGAACAAAATTTTAATCATAGAACAGCCCTTCATAACCTGTAATCAGATCTCTAGCTGAAATTAATAAATTCCATACTTAAAATTTAAGACAAAGACAGAGGCATCTTTAATCCTCAGAATAATTTGCCTATCAATTAAAAGTAGTAAACCCCTTCAGTTTGGTCAAAACCTCATAATTATTTCAATTTTGAATGTATTTATGTAAATCTGACATCAGCTATGTATATACTAATTAAGAATTCAACATTATATTAGAAAAAATACACTATAAATGAATCAAGAATACATGAAACTATTAAGTAGGTTATGTACTCACAAGGATCATAATTATACTCATGAAATAGTCAGTCATTAGATATATCAATGACTTTAAATAACATTTAGACTCAGTATTCAAACGCTATCAAAGTCAAACAATTTTGAAATCTAGGTGTTATAACGACGTTCTCTCATTACATCAAAAAGTCCAGTTTGTCATTCTAGCATTTGTTTTGAAAAGTCTTACTACATATTATCATCTACTACACTTTATTAATTTGCCTCCAAACCTGTGACAATATCTATTATTTCAAAAAACACTTTTTAAGATGGTCCATGATAATTCCCGATCATCCAATAGCTAGGTCCTCTTCTGATGTGGACAGTGAATATGTTTTCTCTATTTTTATACTGTTTGCTTAAAAAACATTCTAAACAAGCAATGTCCTCTTCATATGTATTCATTTCTTCTCCTTGCTCTGGAACACAAGTCGCCCATACATTTTTCCTCCAGTCATGTCCTCTAACTCAACCATCTTATGGCCAGTTATTCTAAACTTTCTAAGAAATTCCAAAAATTGTTCCAAGAGTAGTTCTTTCCTTCATTGCAAAGTTAAAATGGCATCAACCTGTACATACTTTCTTCATGGTCCAGCTCCAGTTTCTGGATGAAATATCTCAGTTTAGCTGTGATTTTTTTCAAGCTGTTCATTTGATATCATACTTGAACAAAAAGGGTGAGGAGCTCTGACAAAATATTGTCCAACAAAGGCTTGAAATCTCCACCAAAAACAAATACATTGGGACTCCTATTATCTTCCTTTCATCTAATGTAATCATAACCATGAGTCAACTGAAACATTCATGTTTTCATACATTTTTTCAGATAATTCGGTGTCCATTTCACACATTTTCCAGTCTCTCTTCATGAAGATCTATAAACACCACATGGATTACGCCATATACTATAAAGTTTTGTTAATCTTCTTAATTATAACCTAAAAAAAAAAAAAATAAGTATTCCTGTATGCCTGAAACATGCATGTTTATATTGTGTTTCTGTTGTTATATGTCGCTATAATATTTTTGTTAAGCTTGTTTACATATTGTTAGCAATGTACTACTTAAAACTAAGTTTACTGCTTGTACCTTAATAATGTTCTTTTTGTTGTGGAGCTTTTCTCCCCGGGTCTCCGCTGAAAATCTGATGAAGCGACATTTTCAGTCGTGAAAGCGCTTATGTTGTTTAATGCAATAAATGTTTTTGGTGTGTAAGATTGGGTGCAGTTTGTTAGGTTAAAATATATGTATCGATCTTTTATCATCTTTATAGCTGCCCATCAACAGAAGATGGAGACATTGAGTTAGGATCAGTTGTTAAATTCTGTTTGCATCTGTTCTAAGACAGTCTTCGAACTGACATTAGTTATTTTATTTCTTGAGGATTTTTAATTACATCATAGATATATGGAATCTTCTTTTATAATGGATATAGATGCTGTGTGTCTGTGAGGTTATATGAAAGTGGAAAGAGCTAATTTCTATAGACAGATGCCCACACACATAATCATGGGACATTCTCAGGACAGCATTCCGGGACTGGGGGCCGGATTCATGAATGGCTACATAACAGAGTGCAATTTTGTATTCATTACACATCTCTACATATCATAAACTGTTACAAAGCAAAAGTAAACAGCAAACTATGCTAATGAAAGCATAACTAGCTGAATTGCATGCTAATTAACCAACTCAAGATGGTGGAGCCATTCAGAAAGCTATAAAGTGATTGTGTATACTTGGTGTACCTCTTTGCCATGAACTTCAAAATGTATTGGAATACAGCCGCCATCTCACTTAGAAAACAAAGCAATGTTAGGGGCTGCTGTTGTTCTCTTGTATGTGTATGTGCAGCAAGCTGAAATCTATGCTGCCGCTGCTGCTGACAGACATTGGTAAAGGAGAAGAAGGGTGTTCAGGCCTCATTTAACATATCATGGACTGTATACAGAGTTAGTAGGGAAACACTACAGGAACTCTCCTTTCTCTGCCACCTCCCACCTTAGACCCAGGAGAAAGTGATGAGACCCTATAGCAGTGGAAACTAAGGTATGTGTAGCTTTAAGGATATAAGCTACTGATACATTCCAGAGACCCGCAGAGGATATATTAGGGTTGTCACAGGCCTCACCCTCCAGAATATTGTACCATTGTCTTAATGCTCTGCTAGAACATGCAAGGGAGTACATCTGTTTTCGCCACCCCCCCCCCCGAGGAAAATGCAAGAACAGTGCAGAAATTATATACTTAACACACTTCCCTGAAGTTTTGGGGGCCATAGACTGCACTTACATGGTGTGTGTTAGTGTGTTTTGTTGCTGTAATGTGTGCATGCAAGCAGAATGTAGCTTGTATGGTGGTGTTGTGTGTGCGTTTGTGTGTAATGCGACCTCGGAGTTAGAATATTTAAGTAGGGGGTGTGGGGGGGTGCAGGGGAGAGCATATACCAAAGGAAAATGGGTCCACTTGTCTCTAATGCCCAAGGGATCATCCTCAGTGTGTATGCAGGCAACCTAGGCAGTTACCATGACTCACACACAGGGCACACCTCTCAGCTTTACACAAGGTTTGCTAGGGATAATGCACCACAAGGCCATCTACTGGGCGATGCAGGTTATATGCTGTAAGTGTGGCTAACGGCATCCATAAAAAATGTACAAATACACCCACTAAAGAAGGGTACAAAAATGCACACCCTCAAACTAGAAACATCATGAGCATGTGTTTGGCATGCTGAAATCACATTTCCACTCTTTAGACACATCTGGGATTTCCCTGCAGTACGACCCAGGCACCTGTGCAAAAATTCTCATAGTCTGCACCATGTTTCACAACGTAATCTTCAGGAAACAGCTACAATAGGGACAGCAAGAGCCAGGACCATACATTCCTGGACCACAGGTAGAGCCAGCACCTCTGAGACATACAGACAAGGATTCTGAGGGAGAACCTCCAGCTGCAGACTGAGATGTCAGATGTAAGTGTGCACAATATCAATATCCCCTTGCCCTGGCTAAGAGGCAAAGAATAACACACATACTCGCTACCTAAGAGGCAAAGGATAGCACACACAATCACCAGCTAAGGAATACACATAACAACCTAAGCACATACAAATATTAAAACTGATACCACCTATAGTCCACAAACTTTACTTCCAATGTAATGGCTGTGTGCAGATAGCATCAGACAGAGACAGTCCCAAAGGATATTTCTCATACCTACAAAAATGTCAAGGTAAGTGTGGAGCCTGTAGTACATGAACAAATGTGTAAGAAGATAAAAGTAACTGATATACCTGCATACCGTTAGTCATAAATGTACTCCAGCAGAACCTGTGTGAGGTGTCCACCAATGGCATTATTGACTTATAGGAATGGTATCTGCAATATGCAGCTATGCATTGTACACAATAACTAGCATCAAGCTGTTCACTTACCCACTGTACACAAAATGGTCAACAGGACAATTATATCAACACTTTCACAAGTAGAGCAATAAGCAGGAATGCAATATTGATGATTTGAATGCATGAATTACAATATTAACTGGAAAAATCCTTCCAAAATGAGCATGCACAGAAACATCCCAAATTTTCTTATGTAATACATATGCAAAAGATCAACATAGTGAGAAAGATTTCCTTAGATATCCACTCTGTGCATCAGACATATATGCAATCCTAAGTCAAAACAAAATGAGCAAAGGGCATGGCATAGTCATCATCATCTGATGGGGCAGGGGGCAGGAGGCCAAGGCTGACACCAATGTAGTAAGTGTGTGCCAGTAAGAAACATGGAACATTCAGTAAAGTAGAAAATAGTTTGCATATGTGTGAGTTGGTATGGGCAGTTTTGTGAAGTGCGTGTGTGTGTACGTGTGTGTGTGTGTGTGTGTGTGTGTGTGTGTGTGTGTGTGTGTGTGTGTGTGTGTGTGTGTGTGCCTGTCTGTCTGCATGAACACAATCAAGTTCTGTGCTACCACAACATCCTGCCATGTTAACAGGTGTTAGCCATGCATGGTAGAGCCATCAATTCACTGTTGTCGCTCTCAACCACACAAGCTGCCTCTTCCAGGAGTTGCACTGCCACTTCCATGACCCAGTTCAAAGTGCTACCCGAATGTGAGTGATGACTGCTGGTTGAACTCTCATGACTATGGCTAGGACCATGACCTGTGGGCCTACAACACCTGGGTGTATTCACTTCTAATATGATGGAACAGTGGAAGTAATGCCACTATGGGAGCGGGATCTGGCCTGACCACATCTGCTAACACCAGAGGGTGTTGCAGCCCTAGAGACATGTGGATGCTGACCCTCCCCCAGCAGAGGTTCCATCACAGACACTGCCCAATCCAGTGTCTCACTCATCCCATCCAAGGAGTCACCCACATGGTTTAGGCTGTCACACACGTAGTGAGCCATGTTTAGGACTTGCACTATTTCTTCTGAGGGCTTGGTGGAATGTGCCTGTGCCCCCATGATGGCCCTGTACATACATCTGGTGGCAAGAATTAACACAGCATCAGGAGGAGAGTGGACATTAGTCCTCCTTTTAACACATTTAGCAACCCTCCTGTGTGGTACTGCACCTTCACGATGACTACGGGTAGACTCAACCAGCTATGCAACCAGAGTAACCACACTAGCCCAATCAGCTGTGTCACCCTCAAACTGTCCTATGCCTGAGGGCACAGGCATACTGACTGCATCCAAAATAAGGTAAGGGGATGTGTGAGTCAAAACCTCTAAACCTTTGCACCCCCTGACTGCATCTATATCACTACCATCATCATCAGACCCTACTGATACTCTGATATCAGCTGTTATGTGTTCCACACTGCCACTGTTAGGATCACCTGCAATAATAAGCAACAAACACAAGAATGGGATAAATATTCCATTAAAACATAGCTTTATACCCTATGGTTAATAATAATTTCATGCTCAAGACATGGGTAATGGACATATATTGTTGTATTTTTATTTTAATTAATTTATGCAGTTTATGTACTTTGTTTAATGTACCTTTATGAAACCACAGACCATGAAATTATTATTTAATCAAGTCTTATTAACCATAGGGTATAAAAAGGGATGAAAGCTAAAAGACAGCAGATTCTGAAGTAGTCCAAATGTTTTGTTAGGATGAAAGTGCTAAACCTGCTCTCATGTTTTACTTTGCTATTTTATTTTTTAGTGGTGTTAATAATAAAGTTCTGTTTTAATGGACTTTGGATCACTCGTTGGTGGATTGCCTTTTATTGCTGGTGGATTTATAACATATTCCATTTGCATGGGAATGTAACAACAGCAGGTGTCTTTTTGTGGCTTAATTTAAGATTTAGTCTTGGATTACAGTGAGTCTATTCAGAAGAGAATTTCTGTATTATGTGTTCTGTTGAAGCAATTTGTTTGCTATTTGCTGCTCAAACACCATGAACTGTTTTTAGATTTATTAGACATATCACCTCTGCCTCTGTCAAGCAGGAAGGATCCATGCCTCTGTCAAGCAGGATGGATCCATGAAGATGTAAGGCTTCAATGATGACCTCGTTCTCTGGATCACTGAATGGTTGCTTGCATGGAACAGATGGTCTGGGTGCCATAATCCTGTATGACATGAAACACAAAAAAGACAAAAGACATTTGTAGCACATAGAGAAATTATTCTCCTAAAATAAAAGATGTACACCCATTGTCAACACAAAACAATTGAACACACAACGGTCATTTCAAATTAACACATGCTAAGGGAGACCCCCCAAAAAATAAAACTGTAATACATTAGCAATAAACCATTCTGTTAACTTTTCTGCAATGAGGAAAGCAGTTGTGTAACTGATTACTGGGTGGCAGTATCATTACTAAATAGGAACAAATCCAAAGTAGAAATACCAAGACAATGGCTCTGATCTTTCCACTGCTGTGAAGGTCGCCATGGGACAGGTGAGAACCCTAACACCTCTGCTAGCTCTGCCACACATTCACAACCCCTTGAGTTTATAACAAAGAGAATACACTTGTCTGCAATAACTGGTGAAATTCCAAGAACAAGTTTTAACACAATACTGTGATGTAACCATACCATTCATTAACAAACTTTGAAAGCAGAGCCAGAATGGACATACCTGCACTATGCCAACAGTGAATGAAAAAAGGCATACATATAAAAAAAACTTATATTGCATATTTAAATACATTCAAAATATTAAAATGTAAGCAGTTTATGAAGAGGACAAACATAACTTATGAAAAAATACAGTAATATGTAGAAAAAAATCTCCTCCAAGTAAATACCAGTAATAGTATGTCTGTATCAAATCAGTCTCCCCTCCTTCCACTTTCATTACTACAACATTATCTTTATGTTATATAGTGTAAATTCAGCCCTCTGAGCACTGTGAAGATGCAAATGAGATGTTAAATCATTAGCATTCCTGAATACAAACATTCTGACTCAGTAAAGGGGAGATAAACATTGTTTAAGTAGCAACACAATAGCATGCGCATGACCTGGGACTGCAGGGGGGAGCAATCTCAGTTGTTGGCTGCTAATGGCTTGCAAGTGTTAATGATTACTCTGACTACTGCAACAAGCAATACTGAAGAGATTCTTCTATCAAGTGTGTGTGTGTGTGTGTGTGTGTGTGTGTGTGTGTGTGTGTGTGTGTGTGTGTGTGTGTGTGTGATATTATATACCAAAATATAGCATATATGTAATGTAATGCAATGCAATACAACACAATCTAAAACAATGTATAATATAATGCAATATAATATAAACATTCAGTGTACATCTGCACACTGAATGTTTACTTGGAAGTGTAAACCTTGCTAGAGATGATTGTCACTGCTGAAGTGACACCCCGACCCAATGTGCAAAAATGGGAAAATGTGTGTGTCATGCAGACTAGACTTAAGAAAAAGTGTGGAATTCCTTGAGAGCTACAAGAACAACTTTAACAACACTGATATCCTTTTAATAATAGCATAATAATAGCATACTCTGCATCTTCTTCTTAAAATTGATATGCAATGCACATTGAAACAAAGATGCAAATAAATGCCCATGACACTGTTTTATGTTAGTTAAGCTGAGAGAAGGGTAAGATGCTCAGAAAATAAAGAGAGCACATAGCTGACAGTGTTGGCAACCATACATTAATATGGTGTGTGCTATTATTAACCTAAATATGTTGTCAAGATCCCATTCTTCTAGACATATTCAAGCAAATGAGAAAATAATATTTTCTAATCTTTTTTCTGGTGCACCTGTAATATGATCATCTGCTAAGTGAAATCTCTATGTTATATACATTTTCTGATTCCTGCTCTTAGCCTGTGTTGGTGGCAAAGAGGGATAAGAAACATAACTGAATGTGTGTTGTTATTGCACTGAATTGAGGATTAAAATTCAGATGGTGCTGTTTAAAAGAGTTGAAACTATGATCAGGTTATAAGACATGCAGAGTAAGGAAATCTCATAATCCTGCATTGTCATTATTATTCCCTGATGTGTGCTACTATTGGCAATTTTTTCTTTTATTGGGTTCATCATTTGTACACATTTTGGAAAAGCGCACTTTGGACTGGCAGCATTTCATGGCAGTGAATGAGAGTCCACTGCCAACGGTACAAAGTGATAAATTTAATTTGAAATGTCATAATTTTACAATGACAGAGGCACATTTTGCTGTAGCACTCTGAACAGCAGTAAATGAAGAAATTCTACACACCACATAAGTGTCACTGTAGCATGCAGTGTAAATGCAATCAGCTTAAAGAAGCAGGACAGATGATGCAAGGTTTGAATCCAGCTTGCAGATGTTTGTATTTGAACTAGATATAGAAAAACTATAGAAGAATAATATGTTGTACATGAAATGCATATGCTGAAGTATGTTATAAATGTTCCACATTTTACCTGAGTTGACATTGCAAAGGTGTTGCTGTTGTCTAGTCACCTGTTGTCCTCATTAATAATAATAATATTAGTAAGGGATGTTGTATCATATGACAGGTTGTACAGTACTGTAACACTAAAGGATTAACATGAGTACTGTAGACAGATGTGTCACATGTTGTATAAACTCTCACAATCATACCTCATCACAGTAAGAAGTACTTTTTAATGGCATACTTTGTGTCCTGTATAATTGTATGCAGTGTGCCAAGCATAACCTCTTGTCATTGTCTGTATGTCCCCTTTCACTGTTATTGATGCCACATGACATGCTGATGATGTGTAGCCCACATGCTGCCTGTAATGTTTGCAGCAGATTTGAAAATGCAGCACATGTCTTTTTAATGGTATAACTGTTGATGAATGGAAATACAAGTCGTGTCTGTCCTTGTGTTTTGTGGTTTTGAATATATATGTATCTATATCTATATACTTCTACTTACTAAAATACCACTTCATCAAACTTTATAATGACTAGATGAAGTTGATGAAGATGTAGTTTCACAAGCACCCGAATCACCATAAAATAACTCTAGGAAATGAACCCCTTGTCGAGCAACACTTCAACAACAAAGCAAAGCAAACCCAACCAAGTGGGGAGCTTCACCCCTCCATACCCCCCTAACTAAATTCTGAGATTGCCCTATAGTGGAGAAGAGGGCAAAGTTTACCATGGTGACCAAGTGATTCATTTCCCTGATCCGGGTGTTTGTCAAACTACATCTTCAGCAACTTCTTCTCGTCATTATAAAGTTTGATGAAGTGGGATTTTGGTAAGTAGAAATAGATCTGTATATATATATATATATATATATATATATTTATATATATATATATATATATATATATATATATATATATATATATATTTATATATATATATTTATTTATTTTTTTTTTTTTTGCTTTTGCCATGTGCAAAAAGGCCTCACAGATGAAGGGAAAAGGGGAAAAAATTAATTTTCATATTATTCAATAGCACAAACACTCATGGCATTGCTACACAATATGTGTAATGAGTGAGTGAAGTGCACCTGATATCTGCCTCTCTCTATGGCATGAGCTGTAAAAGCAGTGACTTTGGACCAATAACAGTGTTGCTCTGAGGTTCATATCCATACTATATAAAGAGAATGCTTACATCATTGCTCAAAATATTTACTTTCATCACAAGATCATATATATATATATATATATATTTTTTTTTTTTTTCTGTTTCTTGCCTTTTGCACTTGTTCACTACAGAGCTGCAAACAATGAAGCTTATCTGTTTAAGGAAAAAAGTTAACATTTTTATTTGGTAGCCTTCTATAGTGCAAACAGGCTTAGCAGCAATGTACAGACATCAATACTCTGGACAGCAGAGTGAAGAACATCTGCTAGTATTGTAACTGTCTCTGTGGACAAGGTGTAAGTGCAGTGACTTTAGAGCCAGAACACAGATAATCAAGGCCTCAACTCCAGATAACACTTATTTTTACAAAGACTGTCAGAATGTAATTTCTAACAACACTTTGATTAGGAAGGTAACACAGCATGCAAATCGCTATCATAAGTCAGTTGATTGCAAGAAATGTATTAGTAATGCTTTGATAACAGGTAGCATATCTCATTAATGACTAACTTATAAAACCCAGTTGATTACATGTGCACTTGTTTAAGCATGACAGTTATAATAATTAATGAAAATGCACTTACATATTTATGATGGGCACAGTGGTTTAGTTCAAATCATCTTGACTCCTCACATAACCCAACTATGTCTTTAACTCAGCACGTGTTGTGAAGTACGTATGTATCATACCCCAAACTTCATTTCTCATCTCATGAACGTCTCTCCATTTGAAATACATTTACAAAGAGGAATACTGCCTGTTACATGAGAATGTAGTTCCCTGGACGTCTTAAAGTCACATACATACAGGCCTATCTGAAGTATATCTCCATTTACTCTGAATGCATTATATCTGTAGTGATCATGAATGCAAGGAAGTTCTCATATAGCAATAAGAAATAATACCTTAATTGAAATGTATGCATCCTTTATTCCATAGGTTCGATTCCCACCTTGTATGACTTTTTACAGTGTGCAAGTCCCAACAAATTATGTCAGAATTCATCCTATTTAACTCATTAACACCTATGTGGTGTGAAATATCACATCTGTAGCAGCCTAACACATCTTGCATTCCAGAGCATTTTCTGAAAAATAAATTTAAAAAGTTTAAGTTAAAGAAATGTTAAGTATATTGTGAACAACAAATAAGACAGTACAAGTAGCAATATTATCAGTAAGAAGTTTTCTTTACAGTAATAATACTCAGTGGATTTGTGTGTTTTCCATAATTGTTGTAATGCATTATAATGCACACAAACCCAAAACTAAATTTTTTTCTGCACTTTCACAGACAAATTTTCATATCTTGGAAACTGTGCAGCTTAGACATGTATTGTTAGAACACTTGTGTTAACCAGACATAATCTTTCACATGATTAAAAGAAATTCCTCTGTGAGTGCGTGCTTATTGAGATATTTACAGAAATATGAAAATATATACTTAATTCTATAATTAGCAATACAAATAACAGAATTAATATCTCTCAAGATGTGCAACTTGCAGTGGATCCCTCAGTTTTCCATCACTCCAATACAGTTTGCATGGTTGTGTGGCTTTGCACACTGTCTGTTAAACATGAGATTAGAATTTGGAGCCAATTCAGATATAGTATTGTTTGACTTCTGTAGACATGATTGGTGCAGGAGATGATGATGCCAATTTTAGAGCACAGAGGCAGAGTTTTGAGGAGTCCAGAATTTTTTGTGGCACTCCTCATGAAGTGCTATAGCCACAGGCTGCTGCAAGGGGACTATGGTGGGTCTCAGTATATGACTGAGGTTTGAAACAGCATAGCCAAGGCTGTCCGTAGTGCAACTGGCATCCCACGCACTGGGAATAGTTGTCATCACCACTATAGTGACCTGGCACAGTGCTAGAATGGCATACGTAGCCAGTTGGAGGATAAGTTTAGAACTTCTGATACCCCTCAGTTGTGTAAGTACACTGACCCATCATCATTCATGTTTACAGAATGCACTAGAGCACCAAGACTGGTATTCATTATGGTTTCATGTCTCTTCTTCTCTTCTTTTCCATGGTACAGCTGCTGAGGACATTGCAGTGAACAGAGGAGGTGTACTAAGACAGGTTAAATCACCTTAGAGAAGCACAGGGAACGTATGCATTAGGTCTTCCTGTAAGCCTAATAACTATTATAATTATATGCAATATGGCAATCCTGAAATAAATAATTGTATTTATGATATCATGACAGTGCAATTGGCTGATAGTATAACAGAGTAAGACCTTCCTATCATATCTGGATGTAGCCAAGGTGTATAGACTGGATAATCATAAATGTGCATATAATGAAATTATATATTCATTTGATATGCCATGAATCTAATTCTCTCTCCCTTTTTTGTCTCACCCCACTCCCTCTCTCTCACTTTTTTATATTTGAATATTTTATTTGGCTTACAAATGTTCTGTTATCATACATTTTTGCTTACAAAAAATGACATTCAGCACAGAGAGGTAGACCAACCACTGCAGATCATCCTGCCATGCACCCACAGGTTGCAGCACCAAAACCCAGCACTTCAGGGTCCCAATTTGTCAGCACTGCTTCCACAACCTTTGCCCTACCTGCTTCATCTGTATCAAGTAGCTCTGCCCAAGCTGCTGGTACACTTGTACCCCCAGGAGCAGTAGTAGTGGAGGTGGTGATTTTGCCACCCAGCAAGAGCTGGCAGGGCTGGTGGAGGGTGTAACGATGTGTGGTGTTGCCATCTGAGCCAGGGAAGAATAGTGCAGTGCATGTGTAACATATGCCACCATAGTTAGCTGGAGTTTTGTAAATAATTTTCTGTCATTTGACTATCACACTGACTTGTACAGATGATTGTGTTAAAATGTATCAACAGTGTTATTATAACTGATTAAATGTTTATGTTAAAAAAAAGAATTAAGGAAGGGAAGAGTAGAAGTTTTTAAAATTGTTCTATAATTTTCAAATACTGCCAGAGATCTTAGCAATGCTCTGAGTGTGTATTGTACCATAATCAGGTGATCAAATGTGATGTCATTCCATAACCAGCACTGAGAAGATGGAACTCATACTGTATCTTGTTTTCTTTTCTTTGGAACCTAATATAAAGATCTATGACAGTTATCACAGTCAGTTCAGTTAGTTGAGTTCAGTTCAGTCTGTTAGAAGCTCATCACCTTGCCTGGTGGAAGTAAACATCTCAGCATCTAATCTTGCCTTGCTATATTAATTAAGTTAGCTATGGAAGAGTTATTCTTTAGACAGTCAGGAAATACAGTGAGATCAGTTAAGTAGTGTTTTTCTGCATCTGTCTGAATCTGTCCAACTGTGTTATTTTTATTTTTCCTGTGATTGAAACTCTGTATTTATTGTACTTAGATATTTAGTATTCTCATGTTTTCTTCTTTATTATTTATTATTAAATGTTTTATACCTTTCATTGTGGCTCATCTTTTAGAGAATACTTTTAACATCTTGAGAGTACTTGTGCTTATTTTAGTGATGTTTGGCAACTCTGAAAATCCTGGCTGCTTTGGTACCACTCTGCCATTTATGTTAGTATTGATTTTACTCAGCATAATTGGATACACTTTTAAGAGCTTGACAGTCATTGCCTGGTGGCAGTGAGGTTACCTTAGAGTCTGGACAGAAGGGATACAGCAAGTAAATCTGTACTAGCCTTTCCCAGGAGTGAGTGTGTGTGTATGAAAATCAAGTGCCCAGGTGTGGTTGTGTCAGCTACTCGGAAATGGGACACAGTGCTCCAATGTGAATCTTGTTTGGGATCTGGTGAGACAGAAAGTCCAGTCCCAGATCTGGAACATGTTCCCTGTGTGCTCCTGGAGAAATTCTGCTTGATGCAGAGAGCTATATCATAAAATACTGTGTAAATTCATTCCTGCTTTTAGTGACCATTTCTCACCAGTATCAGTGGTGAGGATTGAGGTTCCTTGATTACTGGCCTGGGATAAAGAGAGGCCATCACAGAGAGTATCATGGAAATCAAAGTGACCATGTAGAAAAGGTCCTTCATCATATTGCCAAGAAGATGCCACATCAAGCACTGACGCATAAAACTGAGACAGGTGACAGTGATGACAGTTCAGAGAGTGAGGACTAAATTCTCACTGTTCACAGGCTTGACATGGGTGTGCCTCTGATATCCCCGATTTATCCCCAGTTATGGTGTCCCCAGCCTTTTGTCCCCATCACCATCCCTGTCTGGCTTGTATTTCCTGTATGTCTACACCTGCTTCTTCACCTATCCTACATACCTGACCCTCATATTCCTAAGACCCCTCCAAACCTTCCTCTCTACATGAAAGTAAAAAAAAAAAAAGAAAAATGAGCAGTTGTCCCCCAAAACAATTGCCCTACACATAGCTCTTTACTTCATCTATGTGTCTTCTTGACACACTTGATTTGGTACAATTGGTTCTACAACCTTATTATGTTGTTGTCACCTACCCATGGTGTGATGACAGTCCAAATTCAGCAAATTCTCTTTACAGATCTACATTTATGCTGTGAAGAAGTGGGCAGCTTTGGTTCTGCCCCACTACCTTTCTACAAATTCCTCTATTCTTTCCACTCTGCTTACCCCCCCCCCATTTTACAACTTCCCTAGAAACCCCTTTTTCACACATTTAAATCAGGTTAAAAAAATGAATTACACACAATACACACAGCTAAAAATGGCCCATAAGAAAGCCTTCACTTTTTGTCCTCAGCATTTGTGTGGAGTTTGGCATCATGCACCAATGCCAACTGACAGTGAATGGCTGTTTATGTTCTATGGCAAAAACTGCTTAGTTGTTGCCATCACCTGCAGTAGTCCGGTTATCCTCATGCAAAGGTGCTTAAACATGTTGTGCTATCAGAATATAGAGTAAATGCAGAATAAAGGCAGTACTTGACAACAGTTACTCTAAAAGTTCTTTGACTACTGAATGTAATGAAGTACATCTTCCTCTGTGGACTGTTGACATAAATCACTTGTTTGAAGATTCTTTTTTGGCCATAACATCAAGGGTTTGATTCCAGATGTATGTCACATTATTTTTTACTGTGATGTTATACTTTTATGATATGTTTCATGATGTACATCTTTATCCAGTTACGACTTTTAATAAGTAGATTTTGAATACTTTTGCAAAAAAGTATTTAAAAACATATCCATGCACATAAGAAAGAATGATTAAATCACCCTTATTCAACTCATGTCTTAATCATGTTTTGCCTTGCCTGCAACTTCTTGATCCCCAGAGCCATCAGTTAATGATACAGAGCATGGCAGATGAACAATAAGGGCACACCATAAAGATGTGCATTAATGACTAATAACATTAACCTTATCTTCACCGCTTCTCTCTCACCCCTTCTCCCTCTCTCCCCTTTGTAATGTTGACTTGTTGACTATTCATTAGGCTGATGGATGTAAATGTCATCTTGTGGCATTTAAATACTGTCATTACTTAGCTGAAGGATAGTACCTAAATCTTCCATTGTTTCAATAGGTTATTACTGTCCTTTCAATGTTGTGATTTGGGCATGTATGAATTAGGATGTCCTTGGTGATGTTTTGAGATAATGATCAAGTCTATAAACTTATTTTTTGCATTTTGACAAGGGTTCGAATCCAACATTAGGTGAAACTCTTACTACCTGTTTTATAGGTCTCTTTTATATGTATGTGTTGCCCATATACCTGTCTAACAACCTTCTGTTTTATGAGTTGTAGTCCTCAGCATTTGCACATGGTCTGGCAACAAACAAGTGTATATGTGATGCTAAATGGCATTTTAAGTGTCATTGCAAAATGGGTTGCTTTTCCTTAGACTGCATTGCCACAGTTTGCTTAGAGCAAATAGCAGTAATTGTACTGCACTATACTAAAATAGAGTTAAGGTAATATACTGAGACACAGTTACTGTTCCATATGTGTCAGGCTGCTGGATATAATGTAATGTGTAAGGAGATAACAATCGATAAAAGTGTAATGGATAGTGCTGCCTACATAATGCTTTTATTGAACATGTTGTGAATGTCTTTTACAATGTGTGATTGAAAGTTCATTCATCATGAGCTCCTCTCTGGTGAGCTAAGATAATTGACCTGTCTGCAAATTTTATTTATCCTGCCAAAGGGTTGAATCCTGACATATGTTATACAGTAATGCAATTTTTTTTTCTCCATATTAATATTGCTTCTGTAATTGTGTGCTAAATCTGTTATCAGCAAAATGCTATCCTCATGTCAATATCATGTTTCCAATTTTCTACACATTCCTCAATCAGATGTATGTAGATGTATTGGTTATTGTCACTCCTCCACCTTCTGTATCCCTACATCAGTCACTTAATGGTACAAAGCAGGACACATTCTGAATGAGGAAATAAGTGATACAAACACACCATAAGCATGTTCAGAAATGTGCTATAACACAAACTCTTATGTGTCTCTCCATCACCGTGTCCCTCATCACCTCTTCTTGCTCATCACATTATAATGTAACATATTTAGTGGGCTGATGTATGAAATGTTCATCTTATGTCATTTGGTTACTGTTCTTACTGTGAGGAAGCAAAATGCCCACAGTTCACAAGGCATCCTGCCCTACACACATAGTTAGGATATGTGATGAGTCATAACTATTATTTCAAAATACATACCATCCTTGTCATGTTTAACAAATTGTTCACCCAATTAACTTGTGATTTCCCTCAAAGCATTGCTGATGTATAGTAGGTATAAAAGTTTATTTCAGTAGTCATTACTGGCATAGTTTGAGCAATCAACATATTTAGGATTGTCATTCCTATGTAGTCTTACAGTACTGATCAAAATTACTTATGATAATCACATTCTGACAGCCTTTGTAAAACTATCTGTATACTGGACTTGAACCCTGCTTCATGTCTGCTTTTTCATTTACCTCATTCATCTTACACCTTATGCCACAGAAAGAGTTAATGGACAGGTGGATTTTTTCCACTCGGTACTGTCCAGAGTTCTGACAGCCATGTGTTTACAGCTAAATCTGTTTGTTTTACAGAAGGCTAAACCAAATTAATGTTTTCACTTTTTTACTTCAGCAGTGAACCCTGTTTTCTCACTGCGTAATGTCATACAAACAGGGAAAACAAGCACAACAATTTTTTGAATTAAGCTTTGGCCCTAGCATGTCAACAGCAGAGTCCAATATATAGAGTGTATATCTGTAAGGCACTGAGCATGTACTGCCATGACAAATGTCATCATGACATGCTAAACACTAACGCAAAACAGATCTCTTTAATCACAATCAGACCATTTTCACTCTGTTCCTTATTTGCACAAAGGTTGGCAGAGAGCACCAATGAACAGTGCTTCTTCACCTTCCAAGTTCAACATCTCAAATTAGAATCACACATGTGCTAAAACTTTGCCAATATCCATGCAAATGAGTTTCTCAGCATTGCACTTTAGGAAGAGATTTTGAACAAAGATAAGTATTGTTACTGGATGTTATTACCTCATTACATGGAAATAGCTTACTTTACTCAAGTGAACTGCAGTGAACTGTGTGGTTGACTGAACACTTCATTCTGTACAGATATGTCTGCACTGCAGCACTGCCTTGACTCACATACATCGTCATTACTTTGGCCCTACTGGATTGGAACATTAACAATTGTTTTGTATTGACAACATACATTGCCCATGAGTGAGCAGATAATATTGCTAATATCAGTAGCATTAATTCAGGTTTAGATTCATCATCCTAATGGATGATCCATGAATGCTTCATTGTCCATCCTGTGTTTTACAGGTGTGTATGCCTCATGTACACAACATCATTTAAAACAGGTATATTTCAGTCTGAGTTGTGCGATGTATAGTACATTAATGATAGCATTACTGGCCTAAGTCAACAGTATGTATTTATTATTGATCAGGAGGTTGCAATTACTATTTCATATCAACAAATATGGCTTCGCACAAACTTCACAGCACAGTATCTTTTTTTCACAGAATGAGAAACTAAGCCTATGTACACTGCACTGTCACACTTTTGAAGTTAGCCTTCTTCGGTGGCACTTACATTATGTACTGTGTCCTCTAGATTGTGTAACTAGATAGGTAGAAGGTTCTAGTCTCACAGCAGTTAACGTGTCCATGTGGGTTGTGTATCGAGTCATGTAAATATGGCCTTATTTACTGCTGGTCCCACTGAGCTAGCAGTCTGGAGAAACTTACATTACAGGATGAGTCCACATCAGTGTCAGACTTTTCTAACAACATCATCTTCTCTGCAACACAATGCTGATGTCATCCTCTATAAAGTTATAAAGTTCACTCTTCCATCATCAAAGTCAAACTTTTGTAGTTGCACTTACTTTAAGCACTGTGCCTTGTAGATTTTCTAAC
Organism: Protopterus annectens; assembly: GCF_019279795.1. NCBI lineage: Eukaryota > Metazoa > Chordata > Ceratodontiformes > Protopteridae > Protopterus > Protopterus annectens. The sequence goes on along the minus strand of NC_056737.1, from coordinate 775,056,412 downwards.
TAGATAAATGGCGGGATCAAATCATACCTCTCAACTGTACAGATTTTTGCCTCATATTTTTGGTCCATTTTTCATAAAATTCTGGTTTTCTGGCATATTACTGGCAAATCATTAAAGATTGAGGTTAGAAAATAATGACAGATATTTGAGTTTCAGACTTCATACCCTTCATAAAATCCATGTTAATACAAAACCTGTTATTCTATTAACTGTCTATGTTTGTAAGAGCAATGTTTAAAAATTGTCCCTATTTTTGGGCCTTTGTCCCACTTTTTCTTATTGCTTTGTCCAGATTTCTTTCTCTAAGAGGTTGAGTGGTATGGTTCATATCTCAAAGCAGTCAACTTGTGGGTTGTGTATAGAGTCATGTAATTATGACCTTATATACTGCTGACCTCACTGAACTAGCAGTATGGAGAAACTTTTACACTACAGGGTGAGTTCACATCAGTATCAGGCCTTCTCCCAACATCGTCTTCTCTGCAACACAATGGTGATATCATCCTCTAAAAAGGGCTGTCTTATACTATAGAAGTCAGACTTCTGCAGTAGTGCTTGTCTTAAGTACTGTGTCCTCTAGATAGGTACGGGGTTCTAATCTTGCAGCTGTTAACTTGTGTGTTTGTGATGGTGGGATAGTAGTATTACTGGAGGATTAATTTGACAGCTGTGCTCATTTGACTTCCATTTGTAAGTAACATTTACATGGTCAGATCAATCCCACACCGTTCTTTCCCTCTGTCCACAAACACATCCTTTCTGCAACACAGTGAAGGGGTCATCCTTTCAAAACTGCACTCTCACACCAGGCATCTTCTGTGATGTGTGCAAGTAATACACTTGCATGTAGATTGTGTTGGTAGGTAGGGAGCTCAAATACAGCGATGAGAGCTTCATGACTGTGTGTGTGTGTGTGTGTGTGTGCGTGTGTGTGCGTGTGTGTGCATGTGTGTGCGTGTGTGTGTGTGTGTGTGTGTGTGTGTGTGTGTGTGTGTGTGTGTGTGTGTGTGTGTGTGTCAACATAAATGAATGCAGGAGTGTCTTAACACCTGTTGGTATTGACAATATGTAGAGTCACACATGGTTGTAGAAGTCAATTTTCCACACATATCTCCTTTGCATTACACAGCTGATGTCATTCCTTCAAAGATACAGTGGCTGACATGTAGTCAGACTTATTCTGTGGTGCGCGCCTATAATACACTTTGTGTAGATTGTGTAAGTAGATAGGTAGGGAGTTCAAATACAGGAGTGACTGTGTTCTGTGAGTGTGTCTTTCTTCTCTTACTGTTCAGAACAGGCTGCAAATACATACATTTCATATATATATATATATATATATATATATATATATATATATACACACACACACACACACACACACACACACACACACACACACACACACACGTACAGTGTGCAATGCAACCACTTTTTAGCAGAAACATGAAAGTAATACACAATGGTGATATTATCTATTGAAATTTGCAATGTAACAGTTTTAAAAATGAATCGTCAATGGCACTTGTGTTTCAGCAAACCTTTAGTAGCTTGTGATGTTAGGTAGACAGTTCAAATCCCGAAGCTGCTGCTTACACTCAGTGTACATGTTGTTAACAGTGTTGTCATCCACATATACAATGTTCATGTGTAGATATTGTTTGCTCTTACAACAGTTTATTCTAAATTTAATTTTGAAATGCTGTATTAAAGACTGATGCTGTCATTTGACTAGATTGTCCTTCCATACCAGTTGTAGTAAGCAGACTCCTCAGGACTGAGGACATGAGATGATGTAATGTATGTTACCTGAGTAAGGCATGTGTTCCAATATGAGATTATGTCTACATTGTACATAATTGTTCTACTGCCATAGTGAGAACAGCAGGATGCCACAGGTGCGTCTGGGTATGCCTAGGATCAGGCAATGTTGCCTGACATAAAGTAAGATTATTTCTAGGTAAATGCAGGGACCCATATTCCTTGATTCATAAACATGATATGATGCTTTCCCATAATCACACATATGACAATTGGCGATGCAATTAGATCATGGCACATTCATTGATCTCATATGGTGTTGATTTTCTCAGCACTAAGAAAAGTGTTCCAAATCAGCAATGAGTGATTGTTAGCGTTTGTGTCCTTAACTGTTCTATAAGAATGACATCCTCCCCCCATTCAACTGTTCACATATAGAGTGGCAGAGGCCTCCCCCATCCATTTTATCATATAAAAATTATGGACAAATAAATAATGACTTCATATAGGTGGAGTTCCACAGCTGTGATAACAGTTCCACTGTGGTGCATGTAATTAAAAGCCATATTGTTAGATGAATTGTGCATCTTTATGTTCAATTCTAGCATATGGAATCATTTTGTGCGAATGTGTTGACATCACATAACAACCATTGCATCACATCAGTATTATCCCTTGGTACATTGCATGAACACATGTGAATGTGCCTTTGGATTTCATGGCAGTAGACATTTGTTTTGCCAATGTCATGGTGAGAATGTTACTGTGGTGCATGCACTGAGAACTGTGGTGTACACAAGTGTGCTCCAGTCCTTGAGTGGTATGTGTACAAAAATACAGAGAAACCATCCTCGATCAAGAACAATTGATATAGGACTAATCACAATTATGTGCACATGAGCATAGGCAATGCCATCAATTTGATATGTTGATATGACATTCATTATCAGGGTTCCTTTCTTAATTCACACATTAGTTTCAGTTGTTTGTGACAATAGCCATTGCTACCTCCTGTGGCAGATACCAACAATACACAACTCTGTGGAATAGATTCCATCATAGTGTGGTGTTTGCATCTGTTCTTATCTGTCTGCCCAATAATTTTATCAGGCAGGAGTGACTTAGGCAAGGGTATTACATATGTCACACTCTGTTTCTACATTTCTAATGCCACATACACCTACATATGGGATGCATAACCATTAGAATATTAAGGTGCATAATTCCCTTCAAGGGTGATCCTCCTCGTACATGTGTTATGCCTATTTCTGTGGCATATGTAGTTAATAATAGCTCAGTGGTAACACTGATGGCATAGATTAGATTCTTGCAAAAGGAGGTTGTGGCTTCTGAGCAATTCATATTTTTCAATATGTTATATTGATGAAATGCACTCTATGCAAATATCCCCTAATGTATTTACTATCCCTACTGTCATTTCAACTCAGCATGTTAATGACATTTCTAACTCATAACTCCCACTGTTACAATGTTACTGTGTGTAAATATGCTATCCTATAATATTATGCCTGCTTTTATTTACCCATATTTTCTCAGGAAGTGTGACCACCATTAATTATTATGACATACATATTGCACAATTTTATTATTACAAAATTGTCTTTATGACATAAGCACCTTTAAATTAATTATCTTAGTACAATTTGAACATTTACCTTCCCCCATATGCATTTTTGTATACATATATTTGATTTATGTGAGCATTGTCCTCAGTACACTTTTCCTGCCTGGTAACCCATCTATTGTAGTTGCCGTTGCCGTTTACCCTCCCCTTTTACTTATTTCTGTATTCATATGTTTGATTTCTGCACACATTGCCCTCAATATACTTTCCCTGCCTGATATAGCTTGTATTATTTGCCTTATGTAGCTGGAAGGCCATGGTGGGGCAGCGGTTAGCATTGTCGCATCACAGCATAGAGGTTCTCCGGTTCGATTCTTGGCTGGAGTGCCTTCTGTTTGGAGTCTGCATGTCCTCCCCATGGTTGAGTGACATTTAAAGACAGGCAGGTAGGTGCATGTGTTAATGGGTGTGCCTTAGCTGAAGGTTGGGTGTTGGGCTGGCACCTCAGTACTGTAAAAATCTACTGCCAATCATAAGTGGACTGCCATTCCGCTGTGGTGACTCCTAACTGGGAAAAGCTGCAAGACATTACTATTTGCCTTATGTAGCCTTTTGTGTGGTTTGCATGATTACATTTAACAGGTTTGTCTATAGACAAGCTTTTTTGTTTACTGTGTGTGCTCCTGCTGCTCAGCATGTTTCTGTGGCTGCCAACACTGTTGCTGGCCATGTAAGTGTGATGAGCGGCACACATATGTGATTAGCAGTGCTGCTCATTGCACTAATGTGTTAACATTACATAGGCTTCACACAAAGCCTACGTGAAGGTTCATGAATCCCAGGGTGGGTTTCCCACCTTTTAACTGACTACAGCACAAACCTTAGTATGCACTGAAAGAGTAGCATTATTAGTCAGTCCTTGTTTGAATATTAAATGTTTCATCATTTTTACTAGATGGTCAGTTTTACTTCTTGGAAAAGTCATGGATTTTTAAAAATGTTCACAGCATCTTTCATCTTAGATTTTCCTATAGCAAGACTGCATTGCAAAGATCTGAATGAGGTGAGGTAAGTGCACTCTCATTTTAAAGCCACTTACTTTTGAATAACTACAGAGCAAATCTGGTGTCCTTTCCACAGACCTGTGAGCCTACATGACACCACCCATTACCCCAAACAGAAAATTTATTGCAGGTGGAATCTGGCAGCCAGCAGACACCATGAATTGTTACAACAATAAAAAATCCTAAGGTGAATGTCTTACCCACTAACCCAAGATTACGTCAGTGAGACAAACAAGACTGCAGGTCCCCCTATTAAGACAACTTCCTCAGCTCGCTGGTGTCTTGCCGGTTGGAAAATCCTCAGGAGGTCATTCTTTGACTCCTTCCTAGTTATACAAAATGCTTAGAATGGTTCCTCTAACATTGGGTCTCTCACAACATATCCTATGAAAATATCATAATTGGGGACGTTAATATTTATTGGCCCAAATTAATATCTGATTCCCCTCAACTTAGTATTAACTTACACAGTTTCCACCAACTTGTTACATCCCCTGCATGCATGTACAAAACCTCTTCTACCAACCCAATCCTAGATTGGATTCTTACTAACACCCCTAACCTCTACTACAACCAGTGTACCCTACCTGACACCATGAGTGATCATCTTCCTACCCTTTTCCAAAGACACACTCATTCAGAGACTGCCATAAACTATCAAACTTTAATGCCAACATATTTAACTCCACATTATCAAGCATTAACTGATCCTTCCTCAAACAACTTTCTCTCAATGAAGCCACGCTAAAATTTAATCAAATGTTCCTTGATATTCTTAACTCCCTTGCTCCCACAAGAAGAATTAGAATTAAAGCTAAATATGCTCCCTGGCTCTCTAAAGACACTCACTCCCTTATGCATAAAAGAGATAGCACCTGAAAAGCTTGGGTTAAAACCAAATCACCATTTCTGCTCCAAAACTGCAGGGAACTCAGGAATCTTTCCAAAAAATTAGTTAATAAAGATAGGAAAAAGTTCTACAGCTCACCTCAGTTCAACAGAAGATCTAACCCACAAAAATTCTGGTCTACCATAAACAAAAGTCTTCACCCAGAAAACTCTTCCACACCCACCCCTTTCCCAAATAATACCCCACTAGAAACTGCCACCCTTCTAAATCACCACTTCATAGACACAATCCAAAATCTTACTCACACCAACAACTCCGACCCCCTCCCACCTCTTCTAACACATGCAGGAAAAACACCTTCTGCCTTAATCCAGTCTCCACTGTTTACATGAAATCACTCCTAATCAAACTTAAACCTTGCTCTCCCTCTCCAGAGAACCTACCTCCCATCTTCCTCAAACTAGCCGCTGAATCCATAGCCTACCCTATATCCCTGTTAATCAATAGGTCCATACAAGAAGACACAATCCCAGACATCTGGAAATCCTTTTATACCATTCCACTGTATAAAGGTGGGAATTTTACTGACCCATCTAATTACAGACCCATAGCCATACTTTCCCCTCTGTCTAAAATACTTGAAAAATGCATCCATAACCAGCTACTGAATTTTCTTCTCCAAGAAAACCTGCTAACTCCCACTCAACATGGCTTCAGGCCTAACCACAGTACTGCCACTGCACTGTTATATTTTACTCGCACTGTTGCTGAAGCCAGAGACAATAACCAACTTGTATCCTGTCTCTTCCGCAACCTCTCTAAAGCCTTTGATACCACGTCACATGCTCTACTTCTATCTACACTATCTGACCTCAATCTCTCTGGGCTCACACTTGTTTGGTTCTCTAGCTATCTCTCCAACAGGCAACAATCAGTCAGATGACTCACTTCCTGCTCTCCCTTCCTTCCCATAAAATCTGGAGTCCCACAGGGCTCCATCCTAGGCTCCTTTCTTTTCAATATCTTCACCAATGGCCTACATACCTCCTGCAAACAGTCCTCTCTCATTCAATATGCCAGATTCTACACTCATCTACAATTATAGCTCTCATCTCCATGCAAACACCCAAGAGTCCTGTCTTGTCCGTAGAGAAGTGGCTCTCTGATAATCAACTTATCTTAAATCCAAAAAAAAAAAAACTTTTGCTATTCCTTCCTCGTACTCTATCTCACCACAAATCAACCTTCATCATCATATCCCATGACAAGACCACCATTAAAACAGAACCCCACACCAAGCTCTTTGGTACCATTATCGGTGATGAATTAAAATTTAACTAGCTTATCCAACAAAGTATTAAAAAAATACCAAAAACTAGGTCTACTATAAAGAAATAAGAAATTTCTTACTTCTGATGCTAAACTCTCCCTGGCTCAAGCATTCCTCCTTCCCTTGCTTCTCTATGCTGCCCAATCTTTACTAACATCCAATCCGTTTAACCCCTCTAACCATGCTACATTAGAGTTGTTTTACAAGCTGTGTAAGCTGGACTTGAGAAATTAAAACAGTTATAATGTTTCTAATATTTTTAGCAGTGAAAAGCAATTAATGGATTCGATCTCAAATAATTCACTGGTTTGATTTATGAAACCAGATAAAGGAGTCAGTTTAGTGGTAATGAATCGTATGGATTATATATCCAAAATTAAAGAAATTTTGTCCACTAAATCATATGAACCCAGCTCAATCAATGAGCTGAATGGAGCATATAGGCATGTTAGGAGAACATTTGAAGATTTGTTGATAGATGGCAGTATTACTATTACTGAATACAATTATTTATCAGTCCCCCACCCCCATCACCCCAAACACGTTTTGTCTCCCAAAGCTGCATAAGAGTATACAACAACCTCCAATGCATCTCATTGTAGATGCCAGGGGCTCTATTGTATACCCCTTGGCTAAATATATTGATGTAAAATTGAATAAAATTGTGCCCAACGAACCAACAATTTGTAAAGATTCCTGAGATTTTTTTAATAAAGTTAAATGATATTAAATTCAGTGAGGAAAATGTCTTTATTACAATAGACATAAAGGATGTATAATTTGTAATTCTGCACAATATAGGGGTGTAGTGGTTGTGTGATTTTTTTGATTGAAAAGAGTTTTTCACAAGAAGAGGTTGTTTTACTTGAGCATCTTTTGGAAATTGTTTTAAATAATATTTTTATTGTGTTTGAGAAGGAGTATGATCTGCAAAACGAAGGGATGGCCATGCGGTCAGCTTGCGGTGGTGTTTGTGCTAATATTGTCATGCTGCAGTGGGAGAAGACAGATCTTATTAATTCAGAATTTTATCAATACTATAAGTTTTATACTAGATTTTTAGATGGTTTGTTTGTTTTATGGACAGGCTCTAAAATGTTAATTGCAAAGTTTTTAGAGTATTTAAATAGAAATACACAGTTTTTAAAATGTTCTTCTTGTGTGAATGAGCATGAAATTTCTTTTTTAGACATCCACCTAAGTAAGGATTTTATAAAGGGCAGTTTTGCAACAAAAATGTTTCAAAAGGACACATTCAAACAGTTTTTTACATTTTTCCAGTACTCACCCACTACATCAGAAGAAAGATGTCGTAAAAGGTCAATTTGTGAGGGCAGCTAGGATGGTCTCTCCATATGATTTATTTTTAGAGGAGTGTAATACCTTAAAAAGCATGTTTCAGAAGTGAGGTTATCCACACAACTTCATATATCACACTCTCAAACCTTCATACACAGATTCACCCAACACTCACCTAAAGACCCTAAGCAACTAGCAGTGTTGTGCTAGTTGCTTATAAAAGTAATAAGTCACTATTACTAGTTACTTTGAAGTGAAAGTAATATATTGTTGTTTGTCTTTCGGCTTTTCCCGGTTAGGGGTCGCCACAGCGGAACTCCGGTCCGCTAATGATTGGCAGTTGTTTGTTTTTTTTTTTATGATGTCGAGTTGCCAGCCCAATGCCCAACCTTTAACGAAGGCACGCCCATTCAATGCATATCTTTCGAACGCCCACTCGACCGCGGGGAGGACATGCAGACTCCACACAGAAGGCACTCCCAACCCAAGCATCGAACGGGAGAACCTCTTGCTGTGAGGCAACAACACTACCGCTGCACCACCGCGGAATTATTACTTATTACTTTTCTAAAAAAAATATATTACTATTACCAATTACTAACTAAAGTAACTAGTTACTGCTGAGTTAGTTTTACATAAGTTTAGTTTATCAGGTTCCCCATTATATCAGCAAATGCTTAAAATAGCGAACGCTGTATGATCAACTATTTTAAATAGAAACTGCAAAATCCCGAACACATGGAACAGCGATTTTTTTCCCCAGGGAAAAAAAAAATCACTGGGCCGTTTTTGGGACTTTGCCATTTCCCCCACTGTGGTGCAATCTCAAAGTTGGTATATTTAAGTGGGGGGGTTGTGGGGGGATATGCCCCCTACATCAGGGGGTTTGGGGGCTGAAGCTCTGCACTTTATTTTGTGGGGTTTTTTTGTTTTTATTCCAGAGCAGCGATTTTTTTCCCAGGGAAAAAAAATCGCTGTTCCTTGTGTTCTGCATTTTGCGGTTTCGATTTTTAGGGTCATTTATACAGCGTTCGCTATTTTAAGCGTTTGCTGTTATAATATAGACATAGTTTATCAATTCTCATATTCAGATTTACTCACACAGTACTTGTGTATGAGGAGTACATGCTTACTGCACATGAATACGGGTGTATTAAAGTTGTATGCACAGTGTTACAATAATGATGAATAGCATTTTACAGTTTACGAACTCCCACAGACTAGTCTTTATAGTCAGAGAGTCACAATTTAATACTTAAACTAAAGTACACACAGCCAGCAACACAAAACCCATAACAAATTACAACCCATCAAATTTTCAACAATGTACATTAGGCTAATCTGCTAAAACTAATGCTGAGGACGCAAAAATGTCATAGAGGTCTAACAAGACTGCAACAACAAAGTGAACGAAAATATCACTTTATATAACTATTCACAATGACTACACATTTCTGTTGGCTTGAAGAAGGAGCAACTTTTCATAGTGTTCGTTGGTGAGTCTATTTCTTCTTGCAGTCAGCACTTGTCCATCAAGACCGAATAGAAGTGCAATGGGTGCACTAGATGGCAGAGCTATATTAGTGTTCAGAAATATCTTCTTGACTATAGGGTAACTGTTGGGAGAAGGTATTTCTCTGGAAGGGTCAGCCAGATACATGTCCATCTGAGAAGATATGCTGACATTGGATGGCGTCGACTCTATGAAGCTGAAGAAGCCGTCTTCGGCAGTTAATTCAGAAGCTTCAGATTATTCACTTGCAGGTTCATCCAATTTCTGCATGGCATCAAGGAGCAGAGCCTTGCCTCTGACCTTCTGCTCTTTGCTGTCCATCCATCACAAACGGAACTGTGGATGCACTATGCTAGCCAGAATGAGCTCTTCACCCTTCAGAAGATGATTGAACCGAGCCTCAATGCCTTTAAGAAGAGCATCAACTAGAGGCACAACAAGCCTCTCAGACTGCCTGACTTCAGACAACTTGTTTTTCAGGCACATAATGGTGGGGATCAGGATTCCCATGAAGCTTTTCAGCTCTGACTGCAGGATGTCCAGAGCCATTGCCAGGGGCTGCATTGCTTGCACAAACTCAAAAACAAAGGTAATTTCTGCAGGCCTGATGATGACAATTCCAATCTGTTCACATATCTCATTCAGCAAGCCTTCACTCTGAGTTGCAATGAGGTGAATTCTCTCCATCATGTAGGAAGTGGGATTCCATCGTGTCACATAGGGAATAATCAATACCAGATCACACTTATTTCAAGCCACCTCAACAGCTTGGGTGCTGTGACTAGCCTTGTTCCAAGCAGCATAGCATTTGGCCATGGTGCTTCACATGATCTTTTTATACCGTGCATCATTACAAGCAGATTCTGCATTGTACACTGCAACTAGATTCAATGTGTGTGCTACACATCTCAGATAGAGAGGCAGTGACTAGGTGTTCTCACTTTCCCTTGACTGACTCAGCACAGCTGTCACGCTGTTGTAAATCACTTCACCATCATTATACTCATCTTGGCACAGAATGCTCGTAGTCTCAGATTTCTCACATTCCAAGAAGAGAGTGAAAGCCTTTGCAAAACTGCTGCCATCATCAGTAATTGGTGCACACACTTTTTGATCTATCTTGAACTTGATGTGAATGCTCTCAAGAGCTGATGCTATGAGATCGTATGTATGCCTCCCCTGTAATCTGTAGTATGACAAAGCAGCTGACTTTCTTTGAAGTGTGTCACAGTCAATCCAGTGGGTGGTGACACCAAAGAAACTTTGATTCTGATGGGTCCAAATGTCAGCTGTAATACAAACAGTTGAAATGTTTGCTAAGGTTTCCATCCGATTTTCATATCACTGAACTGTTTCTCCACTCATTCAGTGAGAGTTTTCCTGCTCATGACCATCTTTACTGGCTGCAGGCCAAGGTTGATGAAGGATGGCTGTTCAGCAGCACTGAAACACTGCATGTCATTCACCACGAAGTCAATGATCAAACTATCCACCTTGGACTGTGTAACATGACCAGAACCAATGACTGCTGCAATAGACGGCTGTGTCAACGATTTCTTGTCCAACTTGTCAGCACCTGAATCAACTGCTTTCCTCTTCAGACTATTTAGCTTTCCAACTGCAATATGATGTCATGTCTGAAGATGCTTTATTAAATTCAATGTACTGTTTACCGTAGTTCTGTAAGCCTTCTTTGTCGGCAGACATAGCTTACTGTATGTTTCACATCAATGTTTTTTCCATTGTTCTTAATTAGGTCAAATAATTCGGTGGGAGGTTGGCGTATTGTTTAAGGTGCTTACCTTAGAAACACAAGGTGCAGGGTTTGATTCTGACATGGGGTAATTGGCTAGGCTTAAAAATGGCCCATAAGGGCAGTTAGCCTAGTACTAACCTATGAATCTATACAGATCGTTCAAATGAACTTTGACTTTCCATTTCTGAGTGAAAGCACTAAGCAGAAAAATAAATGGATGTGCCTGGAATATATATATATATTGCAAATGGAAACTACGTTTAATGTTTCTTAACTGAAGCCTCTGTCAAAATGTAGCTCTGATTGGCTGAAGCTTAAAATAAAGGGACTGCCAGAAATACAAAAAAAAAGTTAACTGTATAGACCTTTTGTTTTTGAAAACATGAACCTGCAGTGAATTAATTTTCTAAGTTTTTTAAAATAGCTGAATAAAACACATATCTGAAATACCTAAATAGTATACAGAACAGCATAAACAACTGAAATGCTGCAAGAGTAAGCTTTTATTTTAGAAAAAAAAAGTGAAGTCCTGTCCTATGGGGAACGCTCCTCAATTGACATTAAATTAACACACTGGTCTATTTTTCCGCATTGAACAGCTACACAGCTTTTAATTGGTCCATAGCGTCTCCTGCAGCAACCCCCTATCCCCCTCCAAAGCAGCCCCATACCCAGCAATTTGAGTGTTCCCTTACTTGGCTATTTCTCCCCAGTTACCATAAACACTGTTCAAACCTGTCAGTGTGCATGCTCCTTTCTTTCTTACTTCTACATTGATTACAGATATTGAAATAAAAGCACACAAACAATGATAACCATTTGCTAAACAAACAATGCAGTCTCACAGTGAAAATAGACTTAGCATGACCATGTAATCATTTTTACCCTTGAAACTCTGATTAATTGAAACAGCACTAAAACTCACATTCAAAGAAAATGAATCTGGCCAGTGGAGGACATCCACACAACAGGCACTCTAATAAAATATGCAGAGGATTTCACTTGCACATCTGAAACATGGTACACCTCCATATAATTACTCGGGAAGCTTTAACAGCCACTGAAACATGGCTTTGTAACTCATAACTTAAGCTCAACCCAAAAAAGACCAAACTACTACTTTTTTCCCCAAATCCCTCTGTCATGAAAAAACAAAATTTAAAGTCGTCTCTTTCGATAATACAACTATTGAAGTCACTTCTTGATTTAAACATTGCATATTTTCATGGTTTGTATGGTAAATGCTTAGAACTAAAGAATGGCAAAGAGTCTGAGAGTGCAAAACTATCAGAAGAATCTAGAAGCATGACAATTCAGCTTAAAATTAAAAAGTCTACAGTATCACAGAAAGAAAAATATGAATGAGCTACAGACACAAGGAAGACAAAATATATGTCTCATTGCTAAATAGAAAATAATGTATTTTTATATTTCAGTCATTAATATTTTATTATACAGATCATTCCTGATATTGTTGTATTTTAATCTGTGGGAGGTATTATATTGTAGGCATTATCCACTCAATAAGCAATTAGGCATTTACTCTAATTTGATGTTTCCTGCTGGTGCCATCATCACAACCAAGTTAGCAATTATATTCTGATACTATATTCTTCTAAACACATGTAATTAAAATGCAAGTTAACCCAATGTAATGTTTAAACTAGAATAGCAACATATGTAGCACAGCAGCAGAAATAAATGTTTACTTATGCTACACTCATTGGTCATTAAATGTCACTCCAAACTGGATAAACCCAAAGCAAACAATCAGAAAGAAAGGTTAGATGTAACACAACAGAGAGCATATCTCTGAGTAAACTGTAGAAAATTAAAAATATGATTCCATAATCTCATGTTTAGTATAATTTTGTTTTCTGGAATGAAGAATATAGGGAATTGTTATGAGAAATTACCTACAATTGTTAATGTAGAGTGATCTTGTGGCAAAGCGGTTGGACATTTCCAACATTAGAAAACTGACTTCAATAATGCAGCACAGTCATTTGTCTAAGGTTAGCAGGTGAGCAAACATGCATCCAGTTTTTGGCATCCCTTCACACAGAAATGTGAAACAAATATTCCTGATCAGAAGGACACAGTCCTATGGACAGTTAATTAGCAGAATGTCCTATATCATGTAGCTAGACAAACCAACCAGCAACATATTTATCATTTTGGTGAAAACAACATACTGATGATTTCATTTTTTGTAACAGTAGTTGTGAGCACCCTCCAACTTGAACCCCCCCCCACACACACACACAGATGAACCCATTCAAATATAATCAGCCTGCCTTCCCCATATTCTTAAGTGCAGTGACATATATAAGTAAGTCATCCTACATTAAGATTAATTTGAGACATTGGGCACATCAGCCTGCTGGGGATAAAATGCCAATGACTGGGATAAGCAAAAGAACTTATGCAGTGATATTTTGCCTACAAAAACTCAAGTACAACAAAAGAATAAAGCACAACCTAACAATAAAACTGGTACCAAAGTCAAATAAATGAAGCTCCAAGAGATATGTCATATAGAGTATAAATGAGTAAGTCATATACTGAACTGTTATTTTTTCTCTCTCTCTCGCTCACTCTCACTCAAACATCACATGCACGCTCTTACCTTCAATCGCAATATACCATTCTTTCTATCTCTCATCACACATGATCTTACCTTCAATCGCACTATACCACAACGGCTGTCTACAATTCCGCCTGCAAGTAGACTTGAATTCTGCACAGTGGCGTGTGTCAATGAGTAGGACACATGCATGGTCCTCCTTAAAGGAAAACACACTGCAGTGTTAAGAAGTTGTTTTTTGGGGGGAGTTTGGAAGTCAGCGTTGCGGACTGGTAACGCAAAAGTAATCACATTTGCATTACTAGTTACTAAAAAAGTAACATATTACAATTACTATGTTATTATATTCACAAGCAATGCATAATATTACTAGTTACTAAAAAAGTAACATATTACAATTACTACGTTATTATATTCACAAGCAATGCATAATATTACTAGTTACTAAAAAAAGTAACATATTACAATTACTATGTTATTATATTCACAAGTAATGCATAATATTACTAGTTACTAAAAAAAGTAACATATTACAATTACTATGTTATTATATTCACAAGCAATGCATAATATTACTAGTTATTAAAAAAAGTAACATATTACAATTACTATGTTATTATATTCACAAGCAATGCATAATATTACTAGTTACTTAAAAATGTAACATATTACAATTACTATGTTATTATATTCACAGGTAATGCATAATATTACTAGTTACTTAAAAATGTAACATATTACAATTACTATGTTATTATATTCACAAGTAATGCATAATATTACTAGTTACTAAAAAAAGTAACATATTACAATTACTATGTTATTATATTCACAAGTAATGCATAATATTACTAGTTACTAAAAAAAAGTAACATATTACAATTACTATGTTATTATATTCACAAGCAATGCATAATATTACTAGTTACTAAAAAAAAGTAACATATTACAATTACTATGTTATTATATTCACAGGTAATGCATAATATTACTAGTTACTAAAAAAAGTAACATATTACAATTACTATGTTATTATATTCACAAGCAATGCATAATATTACTAGTTACTAAAAAAGTAACATATTACAATTACTATGTTATTATATTCACAAGCAATGCATAATATTACTAGTTACTAAAAAAAGTAACATATTACAATTACTATGTTATTATATTCACAAGCAATGCATAATATTACTAGTTACTAAAAAAAGTAACATATTACAATTACTATGTTATTATATTCACAAGCAATGCATAATATTACTAGTTACTAAAAAAGTAACATATTACAATTACTATGTTATTATATTCACAGGTAATGCATAATATTACTAGTTACTAAAAAAAGTAACATATTACAATTACTATGTTATTATATTCACAAGTAATGCGTAATATTACTAGTTACTAAAAAAAGTAACATATTACAATTACTATGTTATTATATTCACAAGCAATGCATAATATTACTAGTTACTAAAAAAAGTAACATATTACAATTACTATGTTATTATATTCACAAGCAATGCATAATATTACTAGTTACTAAAAAAGTAACATATTACAATTACTATGTTATTATATTCACAGGTAATGCATAATATTACTAGTTACTAAAAAAAGTAACATATTACAATTACTATGTTATTATATTCACAAGTAATGCGTAATATTACTAGTTACTAAAAAAAGTAACATATTACAATTACTATGTTATTATATTCACAAGCAATGCATAATATTACTAGTTACTAAAAAAGTAACATATTACAATTACTATGTTATTATATTCACAAGCAATGCATAATATTACTAGTTACTAAAAAAAGTAACATATTACAATTACTATGTTATTATATTCACAAGCAATGCATAATATTACTAGTTACTAAAAAAAGTAACATATTACAATTACTATGTTATTATATTCACAAGCAATGCATAATATTACTAATTACTAAAAAAGTAACATATTACAATTACTATGTTATTATATTCACAAGCAATGCATAATATTACTAGTTACTAAAAAAGTAACATATTACAATTACTATGTTATTATATTCACAAGCAATGCATAATATTACTAGTTACTAAAAAAAGTAACATATTACAATTACTATGTTATTATATTCACAAGCAATGCATAATATTACTAGTTACTTAAAAATATAATATATTACAGTAACACGTTACTTTTATAATGCCTTACTCCCATCACTGCTGCTAACCACTGTCTGTGTATCGAAGTATGAATTTGTGGACCAGGGTAGAGCACTGATTTCACTGGACCATTTTCACACTCAGACTGGAATTTACATGCAAGAGTATATCATTTAAGCAAAATATTAGCATAACAGTTATATTTCAAGGTATTTGCAATCTTTCAACAGTTTAAGCAAAACATTACACCATTAACACTCACATTTCAAAGATATTTGAATGCCAAATTTGCATTTCAAAGTAAACTGACTTATCAAATCGATGTAAAGAATTAGGTGAAAAAGTGGGAGAGGAGGGAATAATGAAAGAATTTTTTCCAAGAATAATGATTTTTATATCATAAAACATACTAATGATATTACTTTTGACATTTATTGATACATTCAAAACTTCTCAAAAGACAACAACTGAAATATATAGCAAGCCTAACCTTCAATAACTCATGGCAAAGATGCCTAATTAAAACTGTAAGCACTTTCATCTCAGAGCTGTAAATGTCAAGACTTCATCAGACTGTTAGTTAAACACATATATATTGCCTCTTCCTTGGACCTGAATTCTTTATGCTAGCTATTCGGTGCAGTGCTCCTAACATCTAAGGGCAAACACATCAATAGTCACTGTGATGCTACTGGTAGGCAAAGTGAAGGATGCCCTTATAGTAGACTAGCTGCAGCCATCCACTATGACAGATATTCTATGCACATACATGATGATCTGACTGGTTGCATTTCGGGGGGGGGTGCTGTGTTGAGACCACTCTACTTTAGTAGCCACAAGTGGTGTTTTGCATATTAAATTATGTACACAGCTGCACCCATGAGGACTAGAACTCAAAAGCATATTTTTTATTTATTTTTTATTTTACATTTGTTGACCGGGAAAGTCCGACTGGAATGAGGTCCATTTACAGCGGAGGCCCGGGGAGAAAAACTCCACATTAGTTAAATAATAATTGCAAAAGGTCATAAGACAAGCAAAAAAGAAAACCACACAAGAAATAATACATATTTGCAATGGATATGTTCCAAGCAAGCTTAAATTGCAGATAGTTAGGCCCCAGATGGCAGTCGACTGAGGAGTTTAACATTGTAGCATGTAAACAGTAAGAAGAGTAGAGAGGAAGGTAAGAAGGAGTGGAAGAGAGATGGAAAGTATTTATGTAATGCATGGACAGAGTGAGGAATCCATAAGATGTGACTTAAGTGAATTTTTGAACTGTGATACAGATGATGCAGAAGACACATTATGGGGGAGGTTATTCCACTTTCTAGCTATGGAATGAGAGAACAGAGGTTTGCCTTCAGTGTTGTTAGCATTAGATATACAGAGGAGAGTTTTGTTGGTAGAACAGAGAGGACGATTTGCTGAATATTGGATTAGTAGTTAGTTTAGAGCTGGAGTTTTGTGAGGATTCCTTAGAATGTTGTAGGTGAGAACTAGTTGGTGGTAACTAAGTAATTGAGGAAGTTCTAGCCACTGTAGTTCCTTTAGGACAATCTATGCCAAGGGTTGTGCCAACCTCAATAGAATGTTTAGTGCCTCTAAAATATCTTTTCTAATGTCACGAATGCTGTGCAAAAGAAAGGTTGTCAATTGAAAAACATAAAATGATAAACTGTTGTGTGAGCATCAGCAGGGACTTTCCTACACTTATGGTAACTTTAATGAGTACAGTTAATGAAGCAAGGAATCCTGATATTCCTAAAAAAAGCTGTTTTGTTAAAGCAGCCAGGAACCAGTCATCCAGACAGAGGAAGATCCTGCACCCCCTTCAACCACAAATGTATTACTATGGAGGATGTACATTTATCATGGGGGCAGGTAGCGCTCCAGAATGGTAGTGTCTGACACTGGTAATGGCTGACTCCTCTGTGGAAGAGAAGGAATCTCCTGGATTGTCTTGCTAATCCAACATGGTAATTCTGGATCTTGCTGCTCATGATGTAACTTCCACTGCACCATGTGCCCTACAGATCATCAAGTTGCTGAATGCTTTCAAAATTGTTACTTAGGCCTTGATGTGCCCCTTCAGATTCCCATCAGGGAAACAATCAGCCCCATGCACTAATTCATCCAACAAGCTTTGGTGAAAGTGTAGCATGTGTCATATAGTTCAACATTATCACTGTAAGCACTAAGCACCGAAGATGAGAAAACTCTCTTCCCAAAGCATCCTACCTTGGCTGTTAGATGAACTACCAATGCTTGAGCCACAGATTTGCAGTTCAATGCTGCTACTCCTAACCAGATTCTGCTCTTTTTAGGACAGCAGAAAAATCTTCACAACTATCATAGGGACTGTGGCCAGTGTATATGGGTACTGTCTTAGCAATCTTAATAACATCCAGCAATGACACTATCATCCAGTTTTATTTATTTATTTTATTTTGTATTTGTTTTCCAGGGTAGCATACTGATCTCCACTGACCTTCTTCCAGACTCAGCCTGGCAGTGGTGTTTGGTTAAGTGACTAGCGCAAAGTCACAAAGTTAAGATATGAAGGCTGAGAGAATCAAACCTTGCACCACTAGACCACAGGAAATAGCTCATTATAGGTTCATAGGTAGGTACTAGGCTATCAGCGCTAGAGCCTATATAAGCCTAGCCAAAAAGGTACCTTGGCTTTCGCCACCCAAAAAAATTATTTTCCTGTGCCCCTGTCGAGCAGAGCGACAGAGGTGATCCCCAGGCTGAATTTCCTATTTCCCATCCAATCATCAAGATTTTTCTTGAAGAGTGCTAATGAGGAGCTTTGTTTGATATAGATAGGTAGTTTGTTCCAGAGTATGGGAAGTCTCTGGGACAGGAATCTATCCCTCCAGCATGTTCTGTTTATTCTGGTGACAAGGTTTAGGTCCCTAGAGTGTGTATATCATAGGGACTGGGATTTCTTTAAGTGGAGCATGTCCAACAGCTCTGGGTTTGACATAGCATTGTATGTTAGGCAGAGATTGTGATGGAGTAAAGCTGGAGTTTTTTGAGACGGTCTGCGTAGGGCATCTGTTTGAGGCCGGTAATCCTCTTTGTGAGGTATTCCTGCGGCCTTTCCAGTTGTTGTAGATGTCTTGTGAGGTACATACCAAAAGGGGCATTGTACTCTACAATGGGTCTAATGAGTGACGAGTAGAGGGGAACAATTACCTCTTTTTTCCTGGATGAGAAACCTTTTGTGATGAGTTGTGCCACGTAGAAGGATTTCCTGACTACTATGGCAATGTGATTATCAAAGGAGAGACTATTGTCCACCTGTGTCCCAAGGTCTCTTATCACACTTTCGGTGTTAAGTAGACTACCACCTATGTGGTAGCTCATGGGTAAGAGTTTTTACCAAAGGGGATGACAATGTACTTTTTGGCATTGAGCTTGAGGCCATGGCTTTGACACCAGGCATCTGTCTCAGTGAGGCCCTTTTGTAGGATGTCCACATCGTTAGGAGTTTTGATTATGGCTCCTAGTTTGCAGTCATCTGCAAACTTCATTAGCCAAAGACCTTCTGGGTTAGTCTGTACTTCAGAAAAGTAGAAAACAAACAGGAGAGGACCCAGAACTGAACCCTGTGGTACTCCACTTGTCACTGGTCTGAAATCGGATTTGGAGTCTGCTACTTTCACAGTGTGGGTTCTGTCAGTGAGCCAGTTGGCAACCCATCTTGTGACATAGGGATTTATACCTAGTTTAGTGAGTTTATCTATAATTCCAGAGTGGAGAATGGTGTCAAAAGCCTTGGTAAGATCTAGATAGGCTGTGTGAACCACCTTACCCTCGTCTACAGCTTTGGTGACTGCTTCAAAGAAGTCTGTCAGGTTTAGGAGACATGATCTGCCTTTTACAAACCCGAACTGAGTGGGGTCCAGAGTTTGGAGATTACCAATGTCTTTGTTTATAAGTTCCATGATGATATGCTCCATGGCCTTGCAGACCAGGCTCGTTAGGCTTATGAGGCGGTAGTTCTCAGGGTCCGTCGTGGCTCCCCCATTGTGGAGTGGGATAACTGTCACTGTGCACCATTCAGTGGGCACAAAGCCTGAGGTGAGACTATGATTGAACATGGTGCTTAGGTGGGGTGCCAGTTCATTCTGTAGTTCATGTAGAATGCAGCCTGGATGTTGTCAGGTCCCATGGATGCTGAGTTCTTGGCTTTGGAGAGTGTGTTTTTTACCTGTGCAGCCGTGATTACAGAAACTTTGCATTCTTCCGGTATAGAGATGGGCCCTTTTGGGGGGGGGGGGGGGTAAAGTTAGCACTGAACCTATCTGCCAGGATGTTGGCGATATCAGTTGGTTCTGTACATTTAGTGCCATTGTGCTGTAATTCAGAGCAGATCTGAGTGTTGCCATTGAGATTCTTGAATATTTTATGGTTGTCTTTAGAATCAGTGGCAATTTTGTTTACATAACTAGCTTTGGAGGACTTTATGAGGGATCTCAGCTTCTTACTGAGGCTGACCAGGGAGTTCTTCCAGTCATGGCATTTTACGCTTTTTTGCAACCGTTTCTTTCTTCTGTTGTAGAGTTTGTTAATGGCAGGGGACCACCAGATTGGCTTCCTTTTTTTGGAGGATAGCATCTTGGTTCTGTTAGGGATAGCATGATCCATGCACTCGTGTAAGTGCTTATAAAGTGCATTTATGTAGGATTCAGCAGTCATACCTCTATTGTCTGTCTGCATGGGTGTTGTGAAGTTTGCCACTTCTGTCTTAAGAAGTGTGAAGTTGGCTTTGGAGACATTTTTTACAGTGGTTTCCCTAATGGGTGGTGGAGCGGGATGTGGATGTCTAGGCTGATTAGCTTGTGGTCGGATCTGACCAACGAGGATATGACCTCTGGTGTGGAACACCGGTCACCCATGTTGGTAATGACCAGGTCTAGTATATTGCTGCCCCTAGTGGGGGTGTGGATAAGTTGATCCAAGGCATTGGAATTTATGAATTCCAGAAAACGTTGAACAAAAGAGTTGGTACATGAGTAGTTTCCCAGTTAATGATGGGGTAGCTGAAATCACCCATTATTAGGGTGTTGGGTTGTACCCTAATATTTTCCAGTGTATCAAGAAATGAGGAGTGGGAATCCTGTGGCATGGTGGGGGATCTGTAGCAAGTTACAATTTGGATTGTGGTCTTGCCCAGAGTTAGTTGCAGTTAGATAATCTCGGATGCATTATGCTGAGCAACTAGCCTGGAGGTGTGGATATCCTTAAGAATATGGACACACCTTGACCTTTAGTGTTTCGGTCCAGGTTAGGTGGCCGAAAGGTGTGGTATAAATTATAGCCTGGTAATGCAGGGGTGCTCTCTGGAGCCTTGAACCAGGTCTCTGTCACTGCACAGATGTCGATGTTCTCCATTTTCAAGAGTGCCTCAAGTGAATGCATTTTGAAGTTTAGACTTCTAGCATTGAGTAGCATTACCCTCAGATTTTGTTTGCTTGTACCTGTTACAGTGGTGAATTTGTCATTTGAACCTTGCCTAAAAGAGGGACTATAGGGGTTGCAAGAGCCTTAGCCAGTATCCAGAATCCCAAGGGTGACAGGTGTAGGCCATCTCTGGCAAAGCATCATGGTCTGTTGATCATGTCATGCCAGGCAGACAGATACTGGTTCCCCTTAGAATGACACTAGAAGCTTAGCCAATTGTTAAAGTCAATCATTTTGTCCTTGTACTGTGGTCTCATTCTGGGTGATATCAGGATGCTACTCAGGGCTAGGGTCATACCTGCCTGGGCTACAAGGTTGGAGAGTTCCTCCATGCCTCTTTTCATGTAGTCCAGGGAGGTACATCTCAGGTCATTCACACCAACATGGACAATGACAGAGACATATTTGTACTTGTTGTGGAGTGACCTGAGTGTGTGCATTATGTGGCGGATCCTGGCACCTGACAGGCAGCTGATTTTCTCCTTGTTTAGCCTGGTGATTGGAACATCAGTGTGCCTGACTATAGAGTCACCTATGACTAGAGTGTTGGGTACTTTGTTATGCCTTATGGGCTGTGGTTGAGTGGCACACTGAGTTTATGGGATATGTGTCATTTGGATTGTGTTGGGGGGGGTGGAGGTTGAATGCGTTTCTGCTTTGGAGGTCTCTGTTGCTTGAGCAGATTTTGATTGAGAACCTCCGCAGATGTAGGTGTGTGTTTTGTGTTGCTATGTGTGTGTTTTGGTGGTGTAGGTTTTGAGGGACTATGTGATGAGTGTCATGTGGTGCAAGTGTTTACCTTCTCCTCTTGACTGTCTAGTCCAGTCTTGGGTGAAGAGAGCTTTGCTTCCAGTTTGGCTATATAAGTGCATCTCTCACAGGTTGTAGTGTTGGGTGGTAGGAGGAGAGGGTTGTCTGTGTACATGAGGCAATTGCTGCATTGCCCCAAGATGCCCAGATTCATCAGGTAGACAGGAGAAAACACCAGGAGCTGACCCTTAGACATGCCTGGATAGGTGCTTATTTATTAAGTACTAAAAACTGTTTTCCTCTAGACAAGTGAGGAAAGTTGAGTGCTGTAGTAATTTGTAGCTTATTTAGTGCTTACAACGAGTTCTGAACAAGTGCTGAGCTCAAAGAAACAGATTTGAGTGCTAAAACTAAAAAACTGGCTAGTTCAAAGGGAAAATTTGAAGAGCAGACTTTATGGTGCCAGGAATAGTTTAACCCTAGCTAAGTGGCGATGCATAAAGTGTATTTTTTTTAATATAACAGTAATAAATGATCAAACTGATTTAAACAAATTAACCAATAAAAAGCTAAAAACTGAGCCCCATTCCAGCAGTCTTCGATCAGACAAGTTCTAACTGCACACTACTGCCACTAGGGTGCAGGGAAACCTTCTCCAAAAAAAGATGGTCTGGATTAGTGCTAAAGTTATACAAGCAAAGCTAGATTCAGCAGGTCTGAATTTAGTCTAAGCTACAGCAAACAAGGCGTACCAATTTCAGAAAGAAATAGTTCAAATAAGCAGTCACAATAAGCCTTTAACCAGAAACTCCCAGCTCAGAAGGTCAGAATCAACCCTCTCCTCCCACAAGAGTGCAGACCACACCTTCTTAATGTAAAATAACTGGCCCGAAGCCCAAGTGCTTAAACCAGAACTAATACACTTTTAGAATAACAGACACTAAGCCTTCAATCAGCAGCTCCCAAATTAGAAGGATGTAAGCTACCTGTCCTGCCAAAACAGTGCAGACCACAAACCTTCTTAATGTAAAACAACTGGTCTGAAGCCCAAGTGCTTTAACCAAAGGCTTAGAATAACAGTTACAATTTAATCAGGCTACTAACAAGCGGTAATAAATGCAGCAGAATAAATGCAATAAAGTAGGAAGAAACACAAATACAGTAAAAGCAGATGAATAAAGTGCAATTTTTTTTTATATAACAATAACAAACTTAATCTGCTAAGCCAACTACCAGACAGCAGTTGGACTGCTGAGCCATTCTATATGCTTCTGTTGTGGTAAGAAAATAGATTCTGATGCCCATGCTCCTTGCTGTTACATCAAATGAAGAACTTCAAAGAACTTAGGGTCATCTGTGGCGAGGCAGGGGCTGTGAGGAGTTTCTTTCATCCTTGTTCAAGTCCTTTATCCAAGGATCGATCTCCTTTTCAAGAGTTGTGACTCATCAAGTCTTTCTTTTTAGTGTTTTGGCAGAGGGTATTGTTCTGAAGAGTAAGATGTGTTAACAGGAAAATTTAAAGGAATATGCATTGCTATTTGGTCTAAGTGTGATGGTGCAGATGGGGGAAAAGGCTATTACATCCTGTCTCAAGGTGATTCTGAACATTTTTACCAGACTTGGAAAGCAGGTGATTCAGCTGCTACTTCCTGGTTATGAATTCTGAGGTGGATAGCATATATAGATTGTTGCCATTAGGGAAGTGGTCGCTTATGCTGCAGAAAGAGCTGTTCATGGCCTGACAGCATAACATTGGTGGTCAGCACCAACTCAGATGTATAAACTGCTGCAGAGGTTGCTAAGTGTTCTGTTGGATTTAGATGAATAGGTGTCTGGTATGCTGATTCAAATGTTGATATAGCAATGCTGGGTAAGCAAACACTGGCTCCAATGATGGCTGGATCTTTGAGGAGAAGTGTCTACCTGAAACAGTGGCACCAGATTGCCTGGTGTCAATATATACATGTATGGGTAAAAAGTGATCGAACCAGTACCTGCTGAACAAGTGTTGTTAACTCCTGTGATGGAAGTGCCAGTGCCTGTACTGATACCCGCTCGGACAACAGAGGTAGGAAAAGTATCTCTAAAACTGATGGAAGCATAACCAGTGTCTACCAGAATGACAGCTACAGAACCAACATCACCTGAACCAACACTGGTAAGACTGGCACCTATGGATAAGACGTGAAATCCTGACATCAACATGACTAATGCCACATATCCAGATGCCAGGTAGAGTGGTGCTGGCTGGCATGAAGTCAATTTGACTAATGATATTTTTTTAAGTGATTTGATTTATAGCTGGGATGTAACAAAGGCTGATCCCAATAGTAAGAAATCAGCAGCCAAGACTGGAGAAAGACATACAGATATCCGGAGCCGTGAAACTTGGGATCAGAGGCATGTGATGGGAGACATGAGCTTTTCTTTTCAATACATTTACAGCAGTAGCTAGCTTGTCAAAATATATGTTGAGGTATCCTGGAGACCTCTGCAGAGGGGAATGTGTTAAAAAGGTAGGACGCGACTCAATGGTAAAAGGTTTACCAGCAGTAAATTCAGTCAAAATGTGTGCAAGAATCTTATACCTGTCAACATCTCATTCATCAGGCTTCTTACTTTTACTCATGACCACATGATAACCCTAGTGCTTTGAAGCATTCTCACTCTCTTAGAAATTTTTGGATAAGATCTTAAGGAAGGAGGTTTGACTTGCACACCATATTTTAATAAAGTCAAATTCTTTTTGCTCCAAGTTGACTTAACTTAAACTCACTTTACTGGAGTCAAACACTTTCTCAAAAACATGAAGTTTGATTCTGGAATATCAGAGGTGTCTAGGACTTTAGCCAAGAGGAAGGTCTAAAGATCCTGTTTTATCTCTTTCTTGTACTGGAATTGATAAATATACAACAAAGTCTGGATTATGTCCTGAATAGAAGCAGCAGAGACATGTGTGTGCCTGTCAACTGCAGGAATCTCACACAAGCATACTCTGTCTGGGTCATAGACATTTTTAGCATGGGCCTTAGCCTATGCCAAACAGTTAAGGAAATTTCTAGATAAGAAGCACAGCACGATCATAGCTGGAAAACATGGAAAATGAAAACTAGTTCAAACATATCGTCACAAGAGTTTTTGTGCCCAAAAGACACTTTCTCAATTTAATTAACTTGAGAAAACTTCATTTGGACACACAAGTGCTTGTTTCTGAACTGCAATTGTGTTTATATCACAACAGGATCTACTTACTTTAGCCTTTCGTTGGTTGTTAGAGTAATTTCTAGCTAATTTATTCCAAAATGCAAATTACCCACAAGAAGTAGAAGTGCAGCATATTTTTTGTCATTCTCAAGCTTTCATAGCAGGAAAAAATGGAAGTGGATGGAAGCTACAGATGTAGTATGATTAAAAAGCAGGATCAGCAGCCTAGTAAGATTTTACTGGCTAAGCTACCTCATGATGTGGGCCTGAGTTCTGTTAGTTACATGTGATGGACCTGTTCTTTATTAGATATGTGGTTATACTTTCATGAAATGTTTACTACCTATAAGCTTTTCAGTCTTTCTACACTTCAGCTGCATTGCTATCTACAATCTCCTATCTGACCGATCATAAAAAGAGTTCATCTTATAATCAACCAATCCTCCAAGTAGCTCTAATGCCAGTCAAAACCTAAGCTCACCTGCATTCAAATGACTTCTGTTCATGTAGCACTGTTCACTAATCTTAATCAAAAGTTTTATAACAAAATACATAATCAATTAAGTGTATTAAGCAGAATTATTTAGATGGACAACAGTAGATGGCGAAGCCAATGCCTTGATTAAAAAATATTCCAATAGAAGACAGAGTGAAGCTTGATAAATTACTTTCTTATGTAATGTAGGCATCACACACATGGTCTCACCTTCAATCGCGCTATACCATTCTCTCTCTCACTCTCTCTCAAATCACACACACACACACACACACACACACACACACACACACACACACACACACACATGGTCTCGCCTTCAATCGCGCTATACCATTCTCTCTCTCTCTCTCTCTCTCACACACACACACACACACACACACACACACACACACACACACACACACTCTTACCTTCAATCGTGCTATACCACAATGGCTGTCTACAATTCCGCCTGCAAGTAGACTTGAATTCTGCACAGTGGCGTGTGTCAATGAGTAGGACACATGCATGGTCCTCCTTAAAAGAAAACACACCACAGTGTTAAGAAGTTTTTTGGGGGGAGGGGGGTTGGAAGTCTGCATTGCGAACTGGTAACGCAAAAGTAATCACATTTGCATTATTAGTTACTAAAAGAAGTAACATATTACAATTACAAAATTACTGTATCCAGAAGTAATGCATAATATTACTAATTACTTAAAAATATAATATATTACAGTAACACTTTACTTTTGTAATGCGTTACTCCCATCACTGCTTACAGAGTATGCCAAAACCTTATCCACTTCGACCCAGACACTTAACTCCAAACTATCTGGCATTAATTGGTCCTTCCTCTATCACCTCTCTCTCATTGAAGCAGTAAATTCCATCAATAAGATTTTCCTTGACACACTTGATTCTGTTGCTCCATCTAGAAAAATCAGAATCAAAACCAACTACATCCCCTGGCTGATAAAACAAACCCACTCAATCTTGGACAGAAGAGATTCTTCCTGAAAGCTTGGGTTAAAAACAAGCCCCCTCTCTTACTGCAGACATACAGAGAGCTCAAAAACCTGGCTAAAACAATTGTCAACAAAGACAAGAGAGCTTTTTTCCTGTAATCAAAGTAGCCCACACAAAAATCCACAAAAATTCTCGACCACCAACAACCTCCACCACCCAGGTAACCCCACTACTCCCAACCCCTTTCCAAACAACACTGCTTCTGAAACCGCCTCCTTCCTTAACAACTATTTCATAGAAATAATTCAAAACCTTAATCCTAAAACACAAAATAGTACTTTTGCCTCAACACCTCCACTACCCCATAACCAAACTCTCCCCAATGCTTTTTCTTTCCAACCAGTCCCAATTACTACAATTAAATCTCTTCTTAACAGACTTAAACCCTGCTGTCCCTCAGCAGACCACCTAACCCCTCATTTCCTAAAAATAGATGCACAATCATCGCCTACCCTGTCTCTATTCTTATTAACCATTCCATCTCAGAAGCCCCTTATCCCTCTTCACAAAGGTGTCAACTCTACAGATCCCTCTAACTTTAGACCAATTGCTATCCTGTCCCCCTATCCAAAATCTTGGAAAAGTGCATCCATGTTCAGCTACTCAAACACCTTCTCGATAACAATCTCCTCACTCCTACCCAACATGGCTTTAGGCCCCACCATAGCACTTCTACTTCATTACTGTCATTTACCCAAATAATAGCTGATGCCAGTGACAATAACTTCCTTGTCTCCAGTCTTTTCCTTGATCTTTCAAAGGCCTTTGATACTGTCTCTCATTCTAAACTTCTAAATAAACTCTCAGACCTACATCTCTCTACCTCCTCCATCAACTGGTTCTCTAGGTATCTCTCCGGCAGGCAGCAATCTGTCCACTGGCAAACTGTCCTCTCTCCATTCCTACCTGTTAATACTGGAGTTCCCCAAGAATCAATTCTGGGCCCCCTCCTGTTTAATATATTCACTAATAAACTTCACTCTGCTACCAACCTCTCTACACTTCTACAGTATGCTGGCGAATCCACCCTCATCACCTCTGCCCACAACATCCCTGATCTACTAGCTTGCACTCAAGAAAACATATCCTCTGTCGAAACCTGGCTGTCTGATAACCAACTCATATTAAATTAAAAAAAAACTCCTTCTCTTCCTTCCTAAAACACTTGATCAGCACAGCACCTCTTTCTCAATATTCTCTCTCAACACCACCATTATTAAACCTGAACCCCATACTAAACTACTTGGAGTTATCATTGATGATAAATTAAAATTCATGTTCAACAAAGTATAAAAAAGATCCACCAGAAACTTGGACTTCTCTTTTATAATCAAAAATTTCTGTCACCCTCCTACAAACCATCCCTTGCTCAGGTCCTACTCCTATCCTGCCTTCTTTACACTGCCCTTGTCCTTACTCATGTTCAAACATCTGTTATCACTAAACTAGAGCAAACTTATAACAAAATTCTCAGATTTGCCGCCAACCTTCCTTACAAATCTCACTACTGTCTTGCCCTTAAGTTACTCCAATGGCCAGAATTTTCCAAACAGCTACTTATACCCCAGCTACATATTGCACACTCTATCCTGTATGAACCCTCATCCTGTCCCTCCATCTCCAATTTAGTCTCCTTCTATAACCCGCTTGTCACCTCCGTACTGCCAGTAAATGCCTTCTTCGGTTATACAAACCCAACAAAAACACTGGTAAGACCCTTTACAAATACTCTGTAGCCCATGTTTGGAATTCACTCCCTCTCAACATAAGAAGCATTCAGCGTAAATACCTGTTTAAGAAAGAACTTAAACTTTTTCTCCTGAAGACTTGGTCATGCCCTTGTCAAACCCCCACTTGAACTAGCCTCCTCTCCTCTCCTCTCATCTGCTTTTTCCCATCAACTCTTTGTCCTCCTTCTACTTGCTGTACAAACAGTATTCATACTGTACTCCTTTGTGTAATATTCTCTAAACCTTTTACTTGTTATTTGTCCAATGCTATATACTGTTCTCATGTTTTGGAAATTGCACTTAACTGTTATTTTACCTATGCACTATACTGCTGTGCACACATTTTTGACTTGTACTATATTTCTGTAACCCTACTTTAATATTTTGTAAATATAAATACTTGTATTATTTCTGGAGCTTTTCTCCGCGGGTCTCCACTGAAAATGGGCCCCTGGCTCAGCCTGACTAACCCGGTTAACAAATGTCAATAAATAAATAAATTCTAAATGAATGACATTATGTTGGAAGTTGTAAATAAAAGGAAGAAAGGTTATTTTAAATCTCCTGTTTAGAGGAGAGATCGAATTTGAAAAAAGGGTAAACAGAACAATTGAGGCAAATGGTAGGGTGGATGCAGATATATTGCCTACCACCTTAGAACATAGTATGCAGGCAAGTAATGAATTTACATGCTACAGATATATTGCCTATCAGCTTAGAATGTAGTATACAGGCAATTAATGAATTTACATGCTCATTTATAACTACTTTTGGTACAAACACTAAGCAAGTAAAATACATCTTGCAAAAAATTGGCAGATACTGCAGCAAGACAAAGAAATAAGAGATGTAGTGGGTCAAGGACCAGCCATTGTGTATACGAAATTAATTAATTTGAAGGACATACTAGAAAGGACACCACACTGTAAATCCACAGGATTTATGAACAAGTGTGGGTGGTGTAATTACTGTCCTTTCATTCTTGAAACTGAGGGGTTGATTAATGGTTTTATATTCTAGCCAAAACACAAATTTTGTTGTATCTCTGAAAAAGTAGTGTACTGTGCCCATTGCAGTGCATGTGTATGCTTCTATATAGGTAAGATGGATCGGAAGTTAAAAAAACATATTTATGAACATTTGAGAGCTATAAGATTAAAATATGAAACTAATGCTTTAGCAAAGCACTATCTGGAGTATACAGAACATTCTTTTAAGTTTTTGTACTGGATGTAGTGAAGATAGGAGAAAGGGGTAGACCATGGACTATCATGTTGGAGAGAATGGAATTAGCCTGGCAGTTACATCTAAGGGCTAATTATTGGCCAGATTTGAATGGCTACGTTTCTATAACTAGTATTTTAAGACTAAAAGTACAAGAAAGGTAGTTTTAAAATTTTTTAAATGTTTATTGTTTATTTATTATATTGTTACTTATCACACACTATTTATGTTTTTCAAAGTTTTTTATATGAAATGTATGTATCATTTATTTGATCCATCATGCTCAGTATTGTTTATGTGGTATAGTGGTGAGCATAGTTGACTTTCAAGCAACTGACCTGAGTTTGATTCCTGGTTAATGCACTATTTTTAACTCATGCTTTTTAAAATCCTAGGAACATCGAATCCATGAATTATGCATAATTTTATTTGTATTGCACTATTGCTTGGCTGTAACAAAGGAGAGGTATGTCTTCTGTTACATATTTAAACTTTATTCATGTTAATTTGGTTTATCTGCTGAAGTTTCATCAAGTCAGGAGAAGAAAGCGCTTTCAGTATTTTATTTGAAGGTTTCTCTAATAAAAGGTTGTTTTACATATGTATTTACTTCATTTACAATAGTTTTGTACATTTTTTATGGAATTTTAAACTTGCTGACCCATAACAGTCCTTGCTTCAGTTTGCTCTTTCTATGAGATGATAATACTGTCAGAATAGGAATGTATAATAAGAGAACTGCTGTGGGTGAAGGGACATGCCCCCAGCATTATTTATTTATTTATTTTTGTGAATGTTGTTTATTTGCATGGATTTCTAGTTAATTCAAGTATGTTGATTTAGTGGTGTTTATACTCATGAAATTCAAGGCAGTTTTTGCTAAGTACGCAAACCCTCACTTACCTTTTCTGCTCTGAATGAATTCTTCCACCAGTACTAAAAAGGTGTTTACTGTTTCTATTCTTCATCAAAAACCTACCATCTCCCATCATTGTGTATTGATACTGGTCAGAAAATGTGCTCCCAGACACTTTTGGTTGACCTAGAAACACCAGTCATACTAATAGTAACATCCAGTTCCCAAATCAGGAATATAAGCATTAGGTACATCAGACAGTTCCTCTTTTGTAACTCCGTGTAAGACAGCAGCTCACTTAAATTTGTAAAGGAAATGAAGCAATAAAGGCCTGCCTAATAGGATAAGTCTTCT
The DNA here is from genome assembly GCF_019279795.1 of Protopterus annectens. Lineage (NCBI taxonomy): Eukaryota > Metazoa > Chordata > Ceratodontiformes > Protopteridae > Protopterus > Protopterus annectens. Next base: position 775,025,401 of record NC_056737.1, on the reverse strand, counting down.
ACAAACTGCAGTCTGTATCACAAAATGCACACTGCACCCCTGAGTAACAAATAGCAGGGTGCTACTATTTTTCCAAAATGTGTGCAGGAAGGTGCAACACACTGACTGCTAATATGTCCCATTTCCATACATTTATAAAATACTTTAGGTCTTCCAGCATATAGAGATTATTTTAGTCTTTTAAGATTATCTCTGACCAAGAATTTAAGTAACAATAAACTTTAAAATATATTATGTTAACTGGATTGCTCTGTATTTCCACCTATATCACCAAGATTGGTTAGTTAATAATCATGTTATTATTCACAGGGAGGTGAACATGCACCACCCATGCAATAGTCTGCACATTGTCTTTGTCATTTCCCATAAATCCCCCATCAGTTCACAACAGCATTGATGATATTAGTATACCACAGTTTCATCAACTAGGTCATGGAAGAAATGCTTCACCACAAGATACATTAATGGAATAACATGAAAGTTAACATAATATATGTCCATTTTCTAGAGAGTATATTTGAGCCCCAACTGTACCAAATGTAACTTTGATGTAAACATGGACATCTCCTCCAGTGTAAGAAAATACCCAGAAATCCCATGATGATAAATTTCATTCCATCCTTTAGAAATGCTTGCAAACTATAAAAACTATCAGGCAATGCAATGACAAACCCGAGTACCTTGGCCTCACAGCATTATGCTTAGTTCACTCTTGACTTCTGCTAGCATTCTCCAAATTAAGTTTCACCACCACAACAGTAAAAGATACGTCTGCAGATAAAACATGCATTTCCAAAGCTGCTTCAGCTTCTTCCATCTTTGTCTTTCAGGAGCCAGTAAGGTAATCAAGTATCCACAGTTATCATAAATGGCAAACACCAAGCTACACACCTATGTTAAAACACAAGGGCAGTGTTATTACATCAATAATAATTGGCAGCAGCAACATCAAACTTAGAAACTTTTAAATAGCTAGAACATGAATATCTTCCTTTGTTCACACTATGACATCACCTTCCTGCATTGCTTAACCAGCTCATTACATTGCACTAAAAAATTAAGAATATAATAATTTATATTACATTTATATTACATATCAGAATCATATGAAATTATTTTAGCATCATAAAACTCAAAAACTTCAGTAAAACATACCAAACTCAAAACAGTTGCCATAATCCATCTGCTCCCAAAATCACTGCAGCAATCAAAGGGTGCAAAGAGAAGGGAATCACCCAATGTAATAAACAAAAAGTAAGACTGTGAAGTTGGAATATATAAATTTGCAAGCATAATTAACTGATAATTTAATGAAAAGAGCTAATAGTGAGAGATATAACAGATAAAGATTTTAATACTACATAATACAAAAATAGTATTATCATTATTTAGTTCCATATTTACTTATTTGTTTTCTTTCATTTTCCTCAAAAATAACCACTTGACTTGACTGATATTTTAATTAAATACCCATTTTAGCATTTTCTGAGTAATGCATTTTGTTATTTTTCCCACTGTGCAACTGACAGGACTTTACCAACAAGAGGATTCATATAGAGGACCTTAGCTAAATGTGTTATTCAAAGCGCAGTGCACCCCATCGTGTACATCATCCCCCCACACACTGTGCTATACTGAGATCCCAATGTTACAGACTGACATCACTCCCCAGCTGGGACCAGAATTCACATCCTTCAGGTTCATAGGTGAATAAGTTATTGATTGTGCCATGCCATACTGGCTTCTACTGTGACACATTGCATTGTGTACCTTCTATAAATCATTGTGGAACCAAGAGACTGATTTTAACAAAAATATAAAAAGGAAATAATGCACGTATCATTTCACATTATATGTAGGCATTATCTAAAGTGAAGATTGTTCTCTGATGAAGGTACTGATAGCACAAAGAACAGAAGTTTCACACTTAGCTGAGTTGATTTAAAAATGAATATTGGCTTCACAAGTGCTATTTCAGTGTTATAAACTCTTCATCCATTTTTGCAATCAAAACTGAACAGCTTGCTACTGTACAAGAAAGAAATGAAGTGTGACTCATTATTCATTACTGCAAACACATTTTCCCAAGGCCAATAGTTAGAACATTACTGCAATCATAGGATTTGCGTAAATCAGTTTAAAATATTATACTCACATATCTGGCAGTTAATCTTGTGGTTATTTTATTTTCCTAGCAACTGAACAGCACCATGTAAAAAGATATACCAAAGGATAAAATTAATTTATTAATGCCTTTGAGGAAATTGATTTATGGCCAGTAGTGATCAGCCTGTGAAAGGAAGAATACAGCTTATTCAGTTAAATGTAATTTTAGTGGAGTTATGTTGAACTCTCACACCTTATACCCTCTAGGTAACAACAACCATGATATGAGAAGATTTACTGACATGGAGAGAATAGCAATACTAAAGGCACAGCTACAACTATATATTTTCTGAGTATCAGAGATTTAAGAATAAGTTTATTAGCTAGAAATATGCTAACGTATTTCATAAAGGAAATATGAAAGTGCTAGCCTTCCTGTTTACTTAATGTTATTTTGCTGCTTTTTTACCAAAATATGTCTTCAATACAAGACCAGTTTGTTTGAGATGTTCATTTTATAAAAAAAATATTTTCATAATATATGGAACGTGATTTTGTTTATTTATTTCTGTGTTTGTTTGTCTATTTATTTACTGCATTTGTTTACTGTGAAAGTCTAAATGGGCATAAAACCCCTTTACAGTGGAGGCCTGGGGAGAAAAGCTCCACAAATTAAATTTAAATCAGATTACTTGGTGTTACTTATCTGCCATGATAAATCTAATAGCATGCATACAGTGCGATTTTGAATGAATTATAAAAGTACAGCTATGATTAAGATGCAAAACAGCATAAGAGTTAGGGGTCCTGAGTTGCAGACTCAGAGATCTTAGTTTGACTGCAACTAATTCTCTCACCCATTTCTTCTCACACTTGCACACAGTGTGAAGCTAAGCAAACTGTTTCACTTCTTTGTGCCCTTAAACACAGTCTGAGTGGGGTTATATTAGCCAAATTTGCCTGAAGTTAAATATGCATACATACCGATAATAAAAACCTGCACAAAAAAAGCAAAAAATGCTGCACATCACAATCTGAACGCCATGAAAAAACAAGATATATAAGCAAAACAAGAAAGAATTCATTTGTAACGTGGAACAGCTGAAAAGTTTAATCACAAAGCATTTTCTAAAGGTGTTTATATAGGGATATATTTGTTGATTTAATGGTATCGGGGGAGTTGTCTGCCAAATTATAGACATGGAAGGCATAATTTGAATAATGGAGAAGATGATGCATGACTAAGTTTGGGCCAAACGTGCTGGAGGGACAGATTTGTCTCACAGAGGTTACCACACCTTTGGAACAGACTCCCACTTCATGTCAAAGAGAGCACCTCATTGGCCCTCTTCAAATGCAATCTAGACAACTGGATGGGTAATCATAAATTCACCCTGGGGGTTCCACCTGTGTCCCTCTTGGACAGGGGCAAAAGGTGCTGATTATGGAAATAAGGGTAGAACATGGCTAGGCTTGTAAGGTCCCCTAGGGCCATTAGCCAAGTTACTTCTATGATCCTATGATAAGAACTTTGTGGTAAGTTTCAAATGTGAACAAAATTTCCAGCCTATATAGTTATCACCCACTGTCATGAAACTGCAATCATATTAACAGGTCATAAGTTTGAGGTCTCTAGTGCAGAGTTAGAATGTATGTAATGTGGCCTGGAATCTTGATGGATGATGAAAACCACAATGCTACTATCTGTCTCATAATTATTCTACCCTGGCATAACAGTATAATAAAAAAAGTAATTTCACCTTTTATTTGGAAAATCATGCAGCTGTATCTACCTACAAACCTGTCTTTTCAGGGTCATGTGTCTTAAAACTGGTACCAGAATTTTGATTTATTCTGACTACTAGTGGAATATTTGACAAGCCTGAAAATGCTCAGTGATTTCTATTTCTGCATGTCATACAGGGAAAGCCATAAACGTTTATAATAAAATTTATGTCAAGAGGGAGAGAGTAAGCATATTGCAGTGATAAAATTTTCTGAGTTAATGTGATGTAAGAAAGAATCTGACATTTATTCGACATGTTTCCTCCATGAGGCATAGGATCCTACTGCGTCTATTGGTGCTCTTGTTGCTAAGAGTGAAAGACTGTAAATTTGCTAAGTTACTTGAAATATTAACATATCAGTATTAAAAAAGAGATAACTGAATTGTTTGATGCATGCAGAGTGACTTGTGAAATGGGTATGTTAAAATCATAAAAAAATAGATATAATGAGTTTGGAAGTCTCTGTTAAACATGAATGTGGTGGGTGTGATATAAGCATCATAAATAGAACATGATTTGTGCGTTAGGGAAGAAAAGCTAAGCATTAATATTTGAAGTCTGTTGCTCATACGCTTGAAGCACTGGGCCTGAAAGAAAACAGTCTGAACCATTCAATGTGCAAATTGCACAGTTATTCTGGCCAGTACATAAATCTGGAATGTTAGAAAGTGTTTAGTTGTGAATATAAGAATAAGAAATATAAGAGTCATTTTTGGATAGCTGATATAGTGAATTTTCCATCTATACCAGATCATTTCACTTTTATCAGGAGCTGGTTATGGTGAAAAGAATTCACAGTATGAATGCACAGTTATGTACGAATGCAAAAATGTTTAGTCTAATGATTTATTTAAAGAGTACAAATGTTTATTTACTGGTGTGATCTCCTGCCAGATTCTTATCATGTTCAGACAGATCCTGCAGTGTTAACAGTAGATAATGCTCCTATAAAAGTTCTAGTAGCTTTCTGGGGATAGAGTCATAAAACATGAAGAATGTAGGTATGATTAAAAAGCTGAGAAACCTAATGAATGTGGAAATATGCTTACTGCTGTAGCTCATATTTGTAAAAAAGCTGTATGTCATATAGAATCAAAGTCCTGACTGAGACCCATATAGCACTGGATAGACAAATGATTCAGACAGTGGTAGAGACATCAATGGAAGATGGAAATGAGAGGCAGATATAGGTCATTTATCTAGGTGAAGAGACACAGTCTGATTATGAAACTATCTGGTGAAAGGATGGCATGACAAGCACTGCAGTAGACAGGAACATAGTTTTACAACAGCCAAAGTCACTTGTACAGCAACTCTTCACAAACATGCACAAAAGTGTTCACTTGCACTACTGAAAGAGTGAAGAGGCCAAACATATCAGCTACCAAAGGAGGGATTTTGCTGCAAATATAGAACTCTAGCCACTAGTGATGGACAATTTTTAACATTCATCCATTAGCCTAGATAAAGATATGAACACAAAGGTATTCCCCCACAATGTGTTACTAATGCATGCTAATCTTGACCCTGCCCAACACTATCATTTCACAAGGCATTCAGACACACCACATATAGCAGCACACATGCACAACACTAAATCTATCCCATTCCCATCTCTCACTCTATCCCCGACCTTTAAACACACACACACACACACACACACACACACACACAGCTGTGTGTGTGTGTGTGTGTGTGTGTGTGTGTTCTCCATATATGTATATATATATATATATATATATATATATATATATATACATATATATGTATATATATATATATATATATATATATATATATATATATAGGATCACTACTAAATCCCAAAAGTACATAATACCGACGACCATAATACCGAGACTGAAATCCTGAAACCACATATAACCGAGCATGCACATTACCGAAACACACAATATCGACAGCCCAGAATCTCGAAATTAACTGCTCTGATGTCTGCTGCTGATGCTGAGGAAATAATAAGAATTGGGAAGTACAACAGTGATGAACAGTGCTGACAACATATTCCACATTCTGAAGTTGCAAATCAGAATGAACAAACTGTGCTATAAAGAAAATATCCCCTCTTTTCCACGAACTATAACACAAACCCAAGTAATAGCATTTGAAATTGGTGTAAAATATGAGACATCCAAGTGGTAAAACAGCTGCCATTCTATGTGAGACATACAGTACGTGCACTGGTACGACAGCAATACAACCATTACATCTTTAAAAGTTGAAACAACTCAACAGACGTGTAATTATCTTGATTATCTAATATTCGCTGAAAGTGGGCATGTCTCTCAATTAACTTTCTACACTTCAGAGACGGAGGACAACCTGCAGCAAGTCTTTCATGTAGTCCTTTGACACAGTTCTGTTCCCTTGCTAAAGATGTCATTAGAATAGAAAGATCAGTTTTTCTACTCCCTAATATACTTTTCAGTCACCGATGCCACACCTCAACTGAATTTTGTGTACATGGTAAGAACAGTCTGTTAAGGTCTGACACATTCCAAAATGAAATAGGGATGAGAGCAGGGAATTTTTTACAGCTGTACATCGTGCAGCAAAATTTCACATTCTTCCCAAAACATACCAATCGGAAAAGTATTTGATGATTTCTTTACCTTCCTCTGGGAATGTCTCCTTCAAAGTATAAAATGTTGGTTTAACCTTTGACTCAGGAAGGAAAGCTAAGGCTACTAATGATTTAACTGCCAATTGGAAAGTATGAAAAGTATTATACAGAGAACCCAAATCCAGTTGTTGCACCTTTCTCTAATCATCCTGTCCAAAATAGAACAAACAACCTTTGGATGCAACACCTGCGAAATTCAGTCCTATACTTTTAATAGCCATCACCTCAAAATCACAAAGAATGAACTGTAGGGTAGTCTCAAACCTACTCACTGTAAGCAAGTACAGAAGAGAATGCCACATCATATCACAAGCTCGCAGAGATTTATTTGACATAAGGCAATACAAGAGAGGGACACACTTGCTATAACTGCCATATTTAACTATGCCATGGATATTATACAGCTGACGGCAAAGTACTCCTTTGCAAAAGTATGTGCCATTCATTAGCCAAATGGTTGTTTGACTTAAGTCATGTAAGTTGCTTAACATGCTAAATACTACGGCAACATTCCCTGAGGTATGATCTACCAGCCTTTTCTCTAGGAAAAACACCTGTCTGAAATGAAAACATATTCATGTCTTGGCTTTCCAAGGTTAAATCAGCTATGGGTGACTCTTGTAAATGTTTACAGAAACTCATCTAATCTGTTGCAGAAGAGCCTTCGTACTTGGTAAAATGGCTA